>NC_045560.1:63086687-63388392 GCF_009819795.1 Aythya fuligula
ACAATGGTGGCTTCATACACAGTTTGTACTAGTGATCTGCTAGTGTAGGGCTATTTAAGAGCTGGGAGGAAACGAAGTTAAAAGCTGTTGCAGCATTGCAGCGTATGGTACAGCAAAAACCTGCAGACTTTCCATTGTGGGAGCCGATCAGTTGGGTGAAGGCTGGTGACGAGAATTGAGATGGCAGTGGAAAGAACAATGACAGTGACGAATGGCGTGAGTACTGGGAAGCAGTTAACATTTTTTTGTCATTGCATTGGATTCAGTTGTGAGCAGACTCTTGGGAGTGCCTGGGGAAATCTTCTGCTTACAGTAGCTGCTTCTGCTCCCTACCTCCCCCCTCCTTCCAGTTAAAGCCTCTGCCCTGCCAAGTGGGTGTCACAGGCATGCAGTTTGATAACATCATCCTTTAGTTAAGAATGTCTATTCCAGTATTAAAAATGTAAAAAAAGTCCTTGGGAGGGTGCTTCTTAGTGGCAGTCTTTGCCTTAAGCAAGGCCACTGGCCTGCAATTAAAAGTTAATTAAAGCAATGTGGATTTGGATGAGCAATAGGGAAGATGGGAATGGGGAAGGATGGGATGCAGGGAACAGGGAGGAATGCAAGTGTTTCTACATTCCTCCCCAAAGCCAGAATCCAAGGTGCACAATCGGTTTTTCTTTTTTTCTCACAAACTCTTCTTTTCTTTTCTTTTCTTTTCTTTTCTTTTCTTTTCTTTTCTTTTCTTTTCTTTTCTTTTCTTTTCTTTTCTTTTCTTTTCTTTTCTTTTCTTTTCTTTTCTTTTCTTTTCTTTTCTTTTCTTTTCTTTTCTTTTCTTTTCTTTTCTTTAATATCTCTCCAGTTATAATATTTCCAGTTTGAAGCAAGTTTCAATGGTGCCTCAGTTACAGTCATAAACAAAGTCGTAGTTGCTGGGCTCCTTTGGGATAGGTGGGGGAGCATCTGGGATCTGTATGTTTTCCAAGTCAAGGAGGCGTAGCTTTATCTCCAT
This sequence comes from Aythya fuligula, assembly GCF_009819795.1. NCBI lineage: Eukaryota > Metazoa > Chordata > Aves > Anseriformes > Anatidae > Aythya > Aythya fuligula. The sequence continues at coordinate 63,087,679 of NC_045560.1, forward strand.
GCTGAGCAGCGTGTCTAAGTCGTTCCGCGTTAGATCACTCAACATATCCTTCCCAAGAAGGGCGTTCAGCCCATCGGTCCATACACAATACTGCATGGGGAAAATATAAAAATTATCATTAATAGACTTTCTGAACATAAATTGTTTGTCTGGCTTGGTCCTTCACAGTTACTGCTCCTTCAGGGATGTACACAGAGACCTAAAATGAGGTTGATTCATTCTACCAGCTTGTATCATGAAGAAGGCATGTTCCACTGATGTGCTCTGGAAATAGGTAAAGAACTCCCTTAAACTGAGAAGAAATGACAACATGTAGGTGGTTGGACAGTTATGTATCTCCTCCAAGCTTCTTGTTCTCAACAGTTATGGGAGAAAGAATGATACCTAACCTAGGACACTGAACATCTGGAGATGCCTCCTTCTCCCCATCTTTATCTTTGCCAAGTACTTAGAAGAGAGCCTGATGATTCTACACCGAACTTTTAATTCCAAGACTTTTAATTCTAAGTTAGGTGAGGTGAATACCAGCCAAAATTCACCTTTACTCTTTCCATAAGAAATCCTCTACCAACTATCTAATTTACAGCAAAACAAGCCATAGTAAGGTGGTGTCAACTGACATGTGTGGGAATAGGCTCTCATTGACATACCCATGCCTACTTTACCACTATTTCACAGAGCACAAAATAACATACTGCAAAAACTGCAGTCAGTCAATGCTGCATCCTTCACGAAAATTAAATGCCAAGCTACCCGGTGTAATTCCAAATGCTGCAAATGCTGAATTGGCCTCTAAAATCCCTTCTCTTTGTTGTTAACTTTTTCCTAATAGGAGGTTCTTTCCCAGTGACTGACAGCTTGAGATAAACATGGTCTGAATATTTTAAATATACAACAAAACAGTTGGAGATTGGTGATCTACAGTCAACTTAAATCAGATAAGTCCCTTTCATTTATTACTATAAGCCATTTATGCAACTATGAACAGAAGTACTCAAACGCTACCATCTAAAAATAAAGATTGCAATCATGAACTTGTGTCCTAGTTTGCAGGAGAGAATTAAATCAACCGTAACTACATTTTTATCTTACAAATACTTCTGCTAGATTTCATGCCAAAAAAATGGATTTTAAATTTAGCTGACCATTTGCTACATGATATCGACAAGTTTAAAGATAGTCACAGTTGACTTCATCCTACAGCAGAAATGAAGATTATTTTTAAGACAGAGAGAAAACCCCCTCTTGGGGTATGTCTTCATCTAGAAAAAGGGCATGTGTTTAAAATAGGATAGTTAACACGCTTCAACATCCAATGTGAAATCCGACCCATTTAAGTCAGTAATGAAACAGGAGCAGAGCTAGGATTTCACCCAGGGTGTTGGAAAGCCATGATGCAGCTTTAGTATGAAATTAGCTGTCTAGGAAAGACTTGATGGTTCAGACTGTCCTGCTCACAGTACTAAGGAAGCAATTACCTTGCCTGTTCTAGGCCCCCAAAGTATGTCACTGAAGACTTTTAAAGTATGCAGCTTTTGTGGAGTGTATGCAGAATATCAGGAAAAGAGCTATCCTAGAAATGTAATTACTTTAAAATGTACTACTTTTATTTATTTTTTACTATCTACTTAAAATCTTTATTAGGGAAAGTTTCCCCGGTATTCATTTTAAGAAAAGGAACAGAAAGGCAAAAGGCTCTGCTCAGGTTACAGAAGTGCAGTGCATCCATTCAACAGATGCAGCACCTGATGTAAATCGTCTATCACCTGCTCAGTGAGTATGGCCAGCACTTTCTCTGGGGAGGAATCGCAGTGAGCCAGAAAGCAGAACTACAGTTCTTTCCTCTTCCAGATATAACTCATTCAGGGCCCACAGAAACCAAATTCTGGCCACAATTCAGATGAGTACAATGGCCTGGAAAAGGGGCTTCCTCTCTAATCTCCATGTTGGCAAGTGCATCTAATTAAACTCCTGCACATTTTGAGCAGAGAGAAATCCTAATGAGATGGTGGAAAAACAGAGGCACTCATTCAGAAGCTTTTTTCTTTTTAATATGCAAAACAGACTAAGAGCCACTGAAAAATTAATTTACTACAGATTCATTTTCATAAAATTCCAATGAAACCTAATTATAGCCTCTCTCATCAGTTTCTCTGTCAAAAATCAAGGATAAGATTAATCCACCTTTTTGCTGTGTAGTTGAAACCAGCTATTAGTATTCAAATGAAAAACAAATACAATGGAGTGATCTCACAGTGCTGAATTCTCTGGCTAGCCGTAAGCTCCAACAGATGGCTAAGGGTATTGTCAAATTTAAGTGTGCAAGTGCAAGGTCCAAATCTCAACGACAGTGGTTCTGTAATGAGATTTTATTAAGGAAATACCTTGGGAGTCCTGCAGCAGAACCAGACAACCAGAAAGGTTGTGCAGGTTCCATTCTCGAAGGTTTTCCAGATCCATCTGGATACAGCCCCAAGCAACCTGATCTGAGCTCACTGCTGACCTGCTCTGAGCAAGAGGTTGAACAGGGGACCTCCCAAGGTCTCTTACAATCTGAATTATCCTACAATCCTAGTTCAACTTTAGTTTTTAGGTCACACTCTATTCCCAATTCAAATCTCTCTACAATCACAAGGACTGCAGAAGTATTTGAAAAAAATCACCCAGTAAGTCTGACCTTACAGATTTCATGTACCAACATAGTGCGCTAATATTTCTGGCACTTCATGCAAAGCTATCCATATCATGAGATGTCACCTATCAAATTTCCCGAGTTGACAACATGGCTAAACTAGCACTTTTATCAACAAGCATCTCAGTCACTTTGATGAAGAATCATGAGCTTCAGAACAACTTATTTGCTTTTCCTCATGGGTGTTCCCTCTGTATACTTGTAATTTTTACTATAATTGCAACTCACTCCTCTGTAGGCCATGAAAAAGTACAGGGGAAGGGAGATGCCCGTTGGGAAATGTTCACTTGGGAACTGTGAAGTAGCAGCAGAGATTTCTGCCTTTAGTCCCTTTTTTGAGCATATTCATTTTGTTTCAAAGAAGCTGCATATGATCAAAAAGAGAAATAGAGATAATAGGTGTGTTATCACAATCACTAGCAAGGGGTTACTACATCTCACAATGCTACTGCCCATCAGTAGAATGCAGTAGCAGTTTTTGAACATTTAGAACATTAAAATACACTTGAAACCTTAAGCTATGTTTGCCAGAGAAGTAGCTGAAAAATTTGTTGATTTTCATGACCAACGGCTCTTACGAACTGAAACAGACTAGAATTTAATTTCTGGAGAATTTATATCAGAAAGCCTCTAACATACATCCAGTTTAAAAGATGAAGACGATCGTGTTTGGCTTAAACTTACAGTTCTAATGGTGCATTATGCCTGAATCCTACTGCTCGTTTCTCTTGGATGAAAATTTACCAGCAAATCTTTCTCTGGAATGGACATACTTGAAAATGACACTCAAATATTAATACCCAGGAAAATCCAAATGAGCATAACCTCATTTCTTCTCCTAAAATTAACTTTTATTTGAAGGTTTTTATCCAGAATTGCAAATGTTGAAGCTGTGTAACTAAATATACTTCACTTGTAATGCAATTTCATGCACTTTAATAACACTACAGTATAATGCAGCTAAATGCAGTCTTCTGTGTTTCATCATCTCAAGGCAGTGTCCTGAACTGAGACCACATGTGACACCATAAAATAATTGTGCAGATGAAAAACTAACTCCTGTGACTTTGCAGACAAGAATGGAAAACTTTACTGCTTCTTTACTTTTTTAATATAGGTACTCTGCTAAATCTTTATTTGGAAATTCCAAGTTCTTGGAGTGAATCACTTGTGATGATTCCACATCATTAGATAAATTAGTTCCATCATCTTCCAAAAGGCAATGATGTTGTCTATTTTGTTATCAAGTAAGAGAAAGGAGCAGGGGGGAGACTGCCATTGTGCCTTGCTATTTGTATTTACACTGCCTTTATGCAAGTGAGACTGATTGCAAATTCCTTTTGCATCAATCTATGGAGATGCAAGAGAAAGGACATTCTGTGATCACCTGTCATAAATGGTCTTAAGCAACATGAAATGAAGAAAATGGGGATATGCTGTTCTGGAGAACACAAATCATTGGCTGAAATTGAGACCTAGAGATGGTATAACTTCCCCTGATTATATTGGTACGATCAAGATGAGCTGAGGACAGCAGTGATTCATGAACAGCTTGCCTGTGCATATCATTGGCGTTGAAATAAAGTTCACCAAAGTGAACACACAGCAAAATACTCCAATGTCTAAAGCAGACCAGACAAGGGGAAATCTTTATTGCACCAGGAAAAGATGAACAAGGTCTGTGTAACTGTGAGGTCTGCACCCAAGCTCTTTTCTTACTCTTATAGTATGCATTTCAGTAGGGCTTAGAAATATTGTCCTGGAATTCAGATCCCACGGTGCTCTGTGGCATTTAAATAGAAAACACGTAGCCCAGGATATGCATGAAAATTGCAGAAGGTCTTGCTCACATACTAATCCCTGTGCTTTCAGGTTGTTTTGAGATATGACACAGGTTCAGATTGTCCTGTACTCTGTGACAGGATGACCTTTCTTATGTTCTTTAAAATCTGGCTGCTACCACAAGGGAACTAAGAAGGCTTCAAAGAAGTTTCTGCACCCTTAACTTGACTTACCTCATGCTTGTCCGGAGCAATGAAATTCAACTGGCCACTTGAATCATACAATATAGAGAACGCAAGCTCTAGCACTTCCTGGAATAAGAAAAAGGAACGTATGTTAATGCACCACGAGAAGCAATCAAGCATTGAGATCTTTCTTTCTTTACTACCCCTTGTTCCCCAAAACAAGTGAGAAAATAGGTTATGATACTCCCCTTACCTGGCCAAAGGTGCAGGAGTACCAGACCACTGCACAACAAGAAGCCCAACACAGATGCTTCAAGTGAAGCTAACTCACCTTGCCTATTGCTGACTGCTACTCACTTGGTCACAGATTACTTTGAATTCATATTTGAGCTAGATGATGTTGAGGACTAAAATCAATATAATCCACAAAAGTACACATATAACAAACTCTCTGTGAAGACCCATGGTTTCTTCAATTTGCATGGATTGACTTGCAAACTAGCAAAGTTCTGTAGGTTTGATTCCCTACGTCAAAAATCTTGTCAGGACAGTTAATCTTCTGATATATACTGATGTTTTTGTTCACTGCTGGAAATCTGTGAAATTATTCATTCTCAGGAGATTTCTGTCATTTTGTCTTTACCTGAATGAGAATCAGCAGACTCAAACTGAACAATCTGGCTTACTTGGTTGTGAAGACCAAAATTAATCTTGGGAGAGGATAAATCATCATTTTTCTCCTCAGCACTAAAGATGGAATTTTAAAGGTTGCCAAAGTGAATTCATTAAGCATAGGTCTTCCCTAAAAGGCACCTGGAGCTAGGTTCCTATGGGGAAACACAACCAATTTGAATAAATAATGAAATTTCACCGTCCAGCAGTAAGCACGTAATGTTATAATGGTTACTGCACACATCACTACAAGCGCTGCTGCAAGAATTTCACAACCTGTAAGCTAGCTGATACAGAAATAATTACTTTGTGGGGAAAAAAATATGGCTCCAGCAAGAGAATGCTGACTCAGAACTACTTTGATCTGTATCATAAGTCCTATTCCTTAAGCCTCTTGGCTTCCTGAGGCTCACAATCCCAATACCGGTCACCTTCACTGACTCTCAGCTGACAACAGGCCCTGCACACCAGCAGCAACAAGAGCATTGATTCTTATATTTACTACACCTAGTTTTAAAACCGAAGATTTGACTGCAGGAACTGCAGCATATGTGTTGGTCTGGATTCCTAACCTGATCTCGTGATTCAAAACTGGCACAGATTCTTGGATTTCAGTAAGGGTTACTTCATTTTTGAGCATGTCTGATTAAGAGCAGAATCTGAATCATAAAAACTTGTAATCCTTAGGGATAATCTTGGCTGATCAGAGATCAGGATCTCATGGGAAATGCTGTTGGTTTCCTTGAATTTAGTTATTAGGTCCAATTTGCTGTATTGCCAAGCCACAGGAGACAAGTCCGTGCCCAAGGAAGCTGCAGCTACTAATACTGTTGGTGCATTAAGCAAACAAATTGCTCATGTTTCACATAGCCTTTTGGAGTTTTAGGCATGTCTCTCAGCCACACCTTATTAAGAGCGATATCCCTCATTACACAAACAAATTTACCTCTGCCCACACAAACCTGGCATTATCTCCTCACAGAGTGTTATAAATTACTGACATCAGAACATGCCAAGTCATGTAACTGAGGTTGTGAAAATGAAATACATCATTGCAAAAAGGGCTTTTACTACTCTACTATGAAGCTCCTGAATTTCACGAAGGTCAACAGTCCTACAGGCCTCATCTCTGAATATTTGTCCTTTGAGGAATTTTAAAGGACTGAAGATCTTTATCTCAAAAAAAGGTAAAGAGAAAATTCCTGCCTGAAAGAGGAACATCCCAGGGACACCCAGGTTTGGTCATTCCCAGTCAAGTAGACAGAAAGGCCTAGACTGAAGGCGCCAAACTTCCTTTTATGTGGGAAAGTGGAAGTTTGGCAGCCCTGGCTCCAGTTCAGCTTCTTTGTTGGCTGCTGTTGGGACTAAAGACTCATGGATTGCAGCTTCCAGGCTCCGGCATCTCTATCACCTCAGGCACAGCAAACCATCAAGGGAAAATGGAAGCCTAAGGAGCTGGAGTTGCCAGTTAGCCCTCCACACCGACAGTGGTCTCAGTAGTTGAGCTGGCTGACCTGTGGCTGACCACCCACATGGTTTTGTTATGTTCTCATCAACGACAGGTGAGGATTTTGAGGAATGAGCAGTTCCTAAAGGAAAAGTATTAAGTCTCCATTAGCCGTCTGTGGCTTTCTCTTCTGTTTTCTGTCCTACTTGTCAATTTTTCTCAAAGTCAATTTCCACTCCAGCCTCTTACACCAGATCTAGATCTCTTGGTCTCTGGTCTTCCTCCCCTATCATTTCTTCCTTCCAGGAGAATCAGTTCCTTCCTTCTTTGTTTTGCTTTACTTCTCCCCACCTCAACCTGACGAACTCACTCCTTTGACATTTCTAACTCCTTCCACCCTTGCACATTTCAGACATCTGTCCTTCCTTAGATGCTTGCAAGAGGAAATGGCACTGGGACCCACAATGTGCCTCTCTTTTGAGGCATGTTCATGGAAACAGGAAAAAAGAGGCCTCACCTGGTTGCTGGACATTTCAGTTCCACAGGGAATTGAATTTCAATTGGTTTCGATTTCACAGGGAAAGCTATTGCAGGTGGTATGAGGAGAAACATGCTCTTCCACTCCCCAGACTTCTCCCCCTCTCCTTCAATCTCTGATATAAGCCAATAGAAGACACACTATTTATGATAAACTGATATCTTAAGTCTCTATAGCTGATTGATCCTATGCAGCTGTAATGATCTCAGTACTTCTCCCTACTCTGTTGTCAACAGCCTCAGCCAATGTCTTTTGCCAAAGGCTGAGATAACAGCCATGTTAAGTTTACTTGCCAGAGTCAGAAGAACCTCTTCAGAGAATTACATATACATGCAGTGGCAGGGCATTTGTTCAACCAACATGAAATAAAAGGGAAGCTGCAAAGGAACAGGGAAGTGAGCAGAATCAGTTCTGCTGAATAAAAAGGCATCAAGTCTGAAGCCTGCTGCATCAGCAAATACAGGTTGAAAGAAGAATATATACAAATACACAGCAACATTTTATCCAAATTATTCTCTCAAGCTTTGTTTTGAATGCTGTGAAATCTAGTATATTTCATGTCCTTGAAATTCATTAATATTACCCAAGAAAAGATGACTTCGAATTTAAGAACACAAGATGAACAATGATGGACTCGGGTCTGGTCCTATCATGCTGTTCCAGCTTCATAAGCATGCAAATTCCAACTCAGTTTAACTCTTATTTATTTCTAAATGATCCCACTGGAAGAAGAATAGCCATGTGCCAGAAAATGATGAGATGCTGAAGCCTTTGTTATGGACATTCTGCCAGTTCCAGCTATATTCAGAGCAGTGGCATTCTGCCATTCTATTTTCTTTGCAGCCAATAAATAAACATTAAGGTGGTCTATATATATATATACACCTTATACATACATACACACACACACACACACACAGAAAGCGCCAAATGAAAAGACCTTTCAAAAAATACATCACCAAGTGTGAAATTCCAAAAAGGGAAAGGTTTCATACACCAAAATCAGCCAAATTGCATTCCATGCTGGGCTTTTTCCTTTTCATCTCACTGTCCACATTAACTTGGTACTCAGCAAACAATGATGTGTTATTCCTATGATGCTGGTTAAATTGTTGCAATATTGTACAACAGCTGTGGATGCAGATGTGCTACCTACCAACTCCTGATCTTCACATCCCCAGCCAGAAGTTTACACCAGTCCAAAGCTATTTTACCGAAGGAAATGGGGCAATGCTGATAGCTGAGAACAAAATGATCTGCAGCTCTGCTATTTAGCATTATATACTATCTAGACATTATTGCTCCATAAAGACGACACATTTCTGTCACTGACACCCACTGCTTTCGTTGCTCCTATCTTTCCTCTTTGTGAGGACATATGAGAGCTAAGACAAGGAAGCACTAAAAATACTTTATATGCATCATATAAATGCCCCAGCAAAATGCTGTTGATGGTTCATCTGTAACTTGAGGCATGAGTTGTATGCAATCTATTGTGTATGTGTGTCAGTGCTCTGATTCCAAAAATTAACAAGGAAGATACTCCTGGGACTTTTTTCCTCGTTTGGCTTGACTTTTTTTTTCATTTCTGACCGTGTAAAGTTAATGCTGAAAAGAGATGACGGTATCCTGATAGATCTAAAGCATCTTTCCTTGTGTTTCTTATACATGAACAATTGAGATGTTCTGTGTATCTCTCTCCAGCCATAGTTAAGGCAAGAAAGGTCAGCAATGAAGCTGCAACAGTGGTGTGACATAGTTTTGACAGTGTCCTTTCATTTTCTATAGCTCCTCTCAGAATTGTTTTCTCCAGATTTTATTTGAATACTAGGTGCGTGCATTTTGTTTTCAAAGTCTCGAAGCAGGAACTCTTACCTTTGGAATTTTGTCCACCAAAATCTCTTTCTAGTTGGACCTCAAACTCCTCAATTTCAGGTAACTAGAAACTGACTCAAATCCTCTAATCCATCTCACAGAGCTCAGGGTGTGGTTCTAGGTCAGACTGAATATCATTAGAATCTCATTCTTACTTATAAGGTCAGAAAGCACAACCCAATGGAAATTAATATATATCATACTATATGGTATGAATACCTTTACCATCAAATAAGTGAGACTTTGCTAGTAATTCAATTTCTTCTTGCTGTGATGGCAATTGTTACTAACAAAACGTGCAAGATTCAACTTGAGTCTTAGCTTAAGCTGAGTCTGAAATTCTGAAAGGTAGCATAAATCTAATTGAAGCTGACCACCATGTCTCCTATTTTTTTTCCAAATACATTGCTGAACACATCCTTATTCACTTCATTAACTGCCTAGCATCGACCGTACATCCTTTTGTTGGCATCAATTTTTTTACCTGAATGGATTTGAAGTTATCAACAGCTGGACATTAATTGCAATTTTGGCATATGCCTGTGCTCACTGTATGTCAGCTCATTGGAGAATACAGCCTGAACAAGCTAGTTATTTATCAGAGACAACATAAGAGTAGGTACCAACAGTCACTGCTGCTCTGCTCTATAGCAGCAGTCAAAACCGCTTGACTTTAGAGGTAGAAGGCATCACTGTTAAAGACTATCCTAATGTGCTCTGGGCATATCGCAACGCACATCTGTCACAGAATGAGTAAAGGAGAATAGGCTGTCCTAATAATTTAACTCAGATGGGCTGAAGTGTGTGTGTGTATACTGAAAGGTGGCAGGCTGGAATGAAAAATATCTGTATTAGTTTAGGGAAGGTCAAGTTGACAAGCTTTGTATTCCAGGGTATGTATTTATAAGAGTTTGAGAAACATACCTTGTTTTGTTTAAGAGCTCCTTTCTCCTTCATGTGAGGGCAGTCTTTCCCAGTCACAACAGCTTTTATATCTGCCACTGGCACTGCATTAAAAAATCCAAAAGTGATGATGAAACAAAACAAAACAAAACAACAAACAGGAAAAACAAACAAACAAACAAAGAAACAGAAAATGAGTTATAACCAAGATGTGTAAAAGCTACAGAATCTAAAAAGAGGCAAGACCAGCATGTTAAAACTGTATACAAACACACACACCACCATTTTCAGTCTGTTCTAAGAAATAAATCTGTAAGAACAACTAGAACAGGCATCAGTGGTTCCTGACAAAATTTCAAGCATCAAGCAATTTGCTTGGCAAAGAAGGACCTGGGAGTATTGGTGGATAGTCAGCTGAATATGAGCCAGCAGTGTGCTCACGTGGCCAAGAAGGCCAACAGCATCCTGGCTTGCATAAGAAACAGTGTGGCCAGTAGGTCTAGGGAAGTGATTGTCCCCCTGTACTCTGCTCTGGTGAGACTGTACCTCAAGTACTGTGTTCAGTTTTGGGCCCCTCACTACAAGAAGGACATCGAGGTGCTCGAAAGAGTCCAGAGAAGGGCAACGATGCTGGTGAGGGGTCTGGAGAACAAGTCTTATGAGGAGAGGCTGAGGGAGCTGGGGTTGTTCAGCCTGGAGAAGAGGAGGCTCAGGGGCGACCTTATCGCTCTCTACAGGTACCTTAAAGGAGGCTGTAGGAAGGTGCCAGGATGAGCGGGAATGGGCTAAAGTTGCACCAGGGGAGGTTTAGGTTGGATATTAGGAAGAACTTCTTTACTGAAGGGGTTGTTAGGCATTGGAATGGGCTGCCAAGGGAAGTGGTGTAGTCACCATCCCTGGAGGTCTTTAAAAGACGTTTAGGTGTAGAACTTAGTGATATGGTTTAGTGGAGGACTGGTTAGTGTTAGGTCAGAGGTTGGACTAGGTGATCTTGGAGGTCTCTTCCAACCTAGATGATTCTGTGATAAAAAGATGGTATTTGCTTGCCTGTTGAGATTTGAGGGTGATGGAGCACTGGAACAGGCTGCCCATGGAGGTTGTGGGGTGTCCTTCTGTGGAGATATTTAAGACCCATCCGGATGCCTGCCTGTGCAGCCTGCTCTAAGGAACCTGCTTTGTCAGGGGGGTTGAACCCGATGATCTTTCGAGGTCCCTTCCAACCCCTTCAATTCTGTGATTCTGTGATTACCTTGGGAAAAAGCTTCTCATCTAAACATGTACCTGCATCTTGATAGTTTTTATGTGTACTCGGTGTACTTGTGTACATAGCATACACTGATCACTCTCTTACTTAATGTACTATGCCTGCCCACTTTTTGCTCTTCCCCAGACATCTGGAGAGAGGATCCTGGGCATGTTGGACCCTTGATCTCACTTGATACTGCTGTCCTTCTGTTATTGCCTCTTTAAGTTTCTCAAATATAAATATGTTTTTTTCTTACTGCCATCAGCATTTTAGTCACTTCTAGTACTAACAGGAATGAGGACTAGCAAGGCTTATAACAACCCGTTCCAACTGCTTTAAGAAGAATTATCAGAAATCATTAAAAAAAAAAAAAAAAAAGTTATAAAAAGTTTTGGAAGCTGCTGTCACCCAGACTCACTCAGAGAGTAAACATCATGAGGTCATTAAAACATCAAGACAAATTTCTCTAAGCTTCAAGTGGAAGTCAATTTTCCAACTGTAATTACATTACAGAGAATCTATACAATCCACAATACAATACTGTCAGCAAGAAATAAAATTTCTACAAACTATAAATTATCTATAAATTATTCATTATCATTGCAACTTCAGGAAAGGAACATATATATAGAACAGCATAATAATACGAAAGCCTGAGACTTCAAATGGTACCAGAAGATGACTACAAGATCCTGGAGGGTATAAGCACAGGTTCAGTGTGCTCACAACGGATAGAGCCCTGAAAAAGAGGGCAGATGCTTTCTGTTCCAGCTGGAACAGTTTGTTTAACTGTGCCAACCTGAAGAGAGAAATGACATTCACAGAAGTAAAAACGTCTACAAAAAAATAAAAAATAAAATCAAGAACAACAAAACACAAAACAAACAACAACAACAAAAACAAACAAACAACAAAACAACAAACAAACAGAAACAACCAAAACCAACCAACCAAACAACAAACCAGCCACCATTTATTTTTGGAAATAGACACTAGTTATTCAGGCTGGGCAAGGAGCACACAAAATGTCCTATGCTACTTCTCTCAGCCCTCCAGTTTCTTACACACTTCTTTTCTTTTATCTGTTGACCTGTCCACAAGTACTGACAATCTTAACCATCAGCAAAAGTGAGAAAAGTGAAATCTAAAGGCACATCCTTCCCCAGAGATGGAAACCACCACATTTGGTGGACATGGAGAACATTAAACATCATATTCAGACCTTCAGAGCTCAAAATTCAGTATATACCTATCCAAAGAACAACTAAGTATTTTTTTGAAAATATTCTGTAAAATTCCCAAGCCAGTTTGGCTCGACTTGTTTAAAATAGTGCCACTTTATAATATCACATCTTGTAATATTCTCAACTCTGTTTTATTAAACTTTAATGTGGGTAAATCTTACATCTTTCACAGCCTGAAAAGTCTGAGAAATGTAAGAAATAACCGTATCTTCCTCAAACTACATCAGGACTTGCACTGCCAGCAGGCATGCACAGGGAACACATGGGTCTGATCCACTGGTTCCTAAAGCAGGATCCTGCTGTCCCAATGGGATTGTGACATTCCCAAGTAGTTTCAAGAGCATGTGCGAAACGCAAATGCAAAGTGAAGCCTGCAGTCCAGGTAGGGGTTTTGAGCATGGAAATATGCTCAATGCAACCAAATCTGGGAACTGCTGGTCCAGGAACTGTGCCTGCAATTCAAGTGTGACCTTCATTCTTTTTCTGCCATTCTCATACTACTGTAACTTTCAAGGGCAATTTCCCTAAGCCTTGTCCAGTAAAATAGTGTCTTCTAGTGCCAATGCAGCAATTTGAGAACCTGTACTACATTTTGCCAAGACTGCAGTAAAAGCCTGAAACATCCTGGAGGAAGGTACTAAAAACAAGTGAATTTGACCGTGAACTGTCAGGGCTCCAGCAGTAGACAGGTTCTTCCTTACCTCCCAGTCTGTGTCTGGGAGCACTTAGAAATTTTAAAAGGTGCTGCCTGCAGATAGGTTGGGGGACCAGAGAAGAGAAACAATTCTCTGTTTTACTAACACACAGAAAAGTTCAAATCACTGATTCTCTCCTTTCTCAGTTTGCAGGCCGGAGAAACTTCTGTCATCTGCAAAATTATTCTTTCTGTCATTTCATGAAAGAAATAGAACCACCAACTTGAATACTTGTGCAAGTGTGTCTGATTTGATAATGCTGAGAATGGCATTTATTACTAATGGCAATTCAGAAAAGAACAACTAAAAAGGATTCTTATTCAATGCTTGATTTCTTGATGTCATTTTGTGGTGATGGAAACTACACTGGTCATTGTCTCAGTCATCAAAAAAAAACTTTCCTGGGACTGCAGGTTGAACCTCTACAAATCATGTTGAAGGACTAAGGAGAACTTTTCATGAGAGCATGATTTTCTGAAGGGCTCCAAAATGACTTTGGTCCCTACAAAATATCCCAAGAAATCTCATGGCAGGAGGTGTCACAAAGGCATGTCCCCTGTTACAAACTAACTGTGAGGTCCTATCAATACCACTCACAGCAATCAATGTGTTGTCTTTAAGTCCACTTGCCATGATAATGAAAAAGACCTCTGTTTTCCATGTCACTAGATTGCTTGCAGCAAAAGAAACAGCTGTCTCCATGGACAGGAAGCACTTCTGAATATGCCAAAGTATTTTAATGTGACATCTGCAGTTAGATGAGGAATGAAAATAAACTGTGTTCCTCCCCATGAAAAGCACGACATTTCCAAGCTGAATGAAAGTATAAGCTCATTGGGAAGCTGAGCTCAGTCCTCATACATGCTTGCCAAAACCAGAACAGCAGTGTTTGAATGCACGAGTAAATGTCCTCTGCTATGTATCTTCATGAACAGAGTTGTTGATAATGTCCTGTATTAAGAAAAATCCACTACCACTTATAAAGAGCTTGAAAGAAGCAAAAGTAGCACAATCCCTGTGCATGACTTACGTTTATCTTGCAATGAATCATGAGGGACTTCTCCCTGGGGACTTTCTTCTAAGTCTCCATAGTGCAACACCTTATGATTCGGCGAAAGTCGACAATACCAAAATTTGTCTGTTAAAATAAAGGCATTAAAACAAGGTCACTGACATGTCTTCATTAGCATTATCAACTGGATACTCAAATGAGGCACTACAAGGAAGGACTGTCCCCCCCCCCCCGCTTTTTTGAAGAAGAAATATTTCTTATGTATGAAAAGCAGGGCAGGGACTTTGCCCAGTAATTTCACTTGCTTAAACATAGCTGGCATTCATTTACCATTTCTGTTTTGATTTTGCCACTGGTTCCAAGAACAAATACTAGCAAGAAGCAGCTGACTTAGTTTTACATGATATTTTGTTACCCATGATATGCATCCTAGGTAAGTAACCACTGCATTTAGCAGCTAAATTTAACACACCCATAAAAGGTTCATTATTTTGAACCCCCTATGTGAGAATTAAGCCCTGCCAGATGTCATCTGTTGCACATCCAAATATTGATACATTTGAAATACTCCATAACTTAAGAAAATTTTGACTCATGTCTTTTTGTAGTTGAGAGAACACTCCCATATTTATGGGGAGAATGAACACAACAAACACGCAAAGATTTTAAAAACATTAAGTCCATTGTCTTCTAGATAACTCAGTGGTTGGTGTGCTCACAAATGGGCATGTATCACATTCCTCTTTGCATTTTAGCCCTTCCTAGGAGATGTATACTTATGCTTCCTGCCAACTCCTGTTTCTCAGGATATAACTGCCCTTAGTGCTATTTGTTAAAATCTATCCCCTGAAGAACATCAGCTTTGCAGAGCAGGGCTACCACGCTGCCTAGCAGGCAAGGGTGGTGCTTGCCAATTCCCTTTCTGAAACAGCAAGAACAAGGTTACCTTTTCTTGTCAGGGCACTTTCTATTTAATAAATAGATCACAATGCTAAGCTGTCAAAAATACAGTCTTGTTACAGCCAAGCTATAAATCTCCAGAAGCTTAGAGCAAGGCGAGACGTTGAAGTGCTGGGGGGGGCTTCTCTGCCTCTGTGCTCCTCTCGCTGCAGGTAGCACTGATGCTGTGCCAAGCAGCAGCCGAAGGGAGAGTTTAGGGGAAATGCTAGCACTGACAAAGCCCCATCATGCTGCTGTCGCCAGGAGCGGATGAAGCCACAGCTGGGATAAACGCAGGAGGAGCTGTACAGTCACCAGTCTGGTGTTAGCAAAGCAAGGACTTCTTCGCTCCTTCAGTAAAATCTTCACAGACCCTACTCCTTTTTAAGGACCCTCGGAAGTACCCTAGCCAGCCATTTTAAAATACAATGCACTATAACACAGAGAAAGGCAATTCAGTTTGAATGTCAAAAGTGGGGTGCCATACAGCTTTTTAGAAGATTTTGTCAAAATGCAAAAATGTTTGGAGAAAATAAACCACACATTTCCAACCACTTATTGAGTGTTCAGGCCCTTCTTCTGACAAGTTCCAAAAGACCTTACTAACCACTGGCAAAAGGTCAACACAGTGATGGGGAAGATTCTGTTTACTTGCTTCAAAGACATATGCACTACTAAAAGGTGTGTGGGTAGGAGAGCCTGAGATGATGATTCTGTGATGCATAGAAAAAGAGCTGCTGAAATATAAGCATTCCAGGACCGTAAGCAGCACGTACCATATTGCACAGCATGGGGTCAAGAGGAAAATCCCACTTACAAAGCATTTGTAGGGATTTGAAACAAGAGCAAGCAGGAGCATTCATTCAGTAGATTGTCATCTGAAGAATACACACAAAAGCAGTTTGTCGGGCAGCTTGTGCATCAGAAACTTTGTGCATGTGAAACTTTTCTAGATTCAGAAATTTTACAGAGAACTCTACCAGAAGCATTTCAAAACCTGACACTTAAAAAATATATTCTGTTAAACCTGATGATAGACCATCTTGCGCCTTGTCTACCACAGAAAAGCCTCTAGTGATTGTAGCAGGAGGCTACATACCTAGCTTTAACTGCAACTTCGGTGTTTCCAAGACTGTTCAGGACAATATATCCTTCTGACACTAAGATTACAACTACCATTTTTTCCCTAATAAAAGCCAACTTGGTCTCACTACTTTGTCAATAACCTGGTGAAGATGATGATATAACTGGATAAAGTAAAGTAAAATATTATGAATTCCTTTTGACTTAGTGTGGGGCTATAGTTTTTATTGAGGGTTTGTAAAAGGTTTCTTCTTCAGCCTCCTAAGAGTTAGACCATTTTGGTAACCTTGTTCCCATTTCAACCCCCTGCTCCAATAACAAAAGGAGAAAAGGCCCAGTGAAAATTTCTGTACTTCATTTTCACAAAGAGGTGATTTTATCATAAGAAAGCCTTGCTCTGAAGGCTTGAGAAGCCTCTTACAGCAATTCCCCATAACCCAAGGTTAATTAAATAACTAATAGCCGTAGAGTGAAGCTTGAAGCACGTCCAGTGCAATCCTCCTGTGGGCTCACTAATAACTGCCATCGCACCACAGCGTGGCTGTCAGGGGGAAAGCCCTTAAATGAAACCTATAAATGGAACTAATGAGGTTCCCTCAGTCGCAGCCACTGAGCGACCGCAGCAGCCAGGCTGAGCAGGGCAGACAGCACACCAGTGATGGGGCATAACCATTCTTGCCTTCCCGGAGCCTCTACAACCACCTCAGCCTTAGCCAGCTGGGGTTCTTCTTTTCCTCTATGTGACGTTACAGTTTATCAGACAATAACCTACTTATGCGAGATCACGGCGCCTTGGAGGGGAGCAGCTCTGAATGGGATGTATGTTATTTTACTAGTACAGGTGCTGAATGCAATTTTGTTGGAAGTGGAGTATATAAAGTAATGCTGCAGTCAAAATAAATATCGTATGAAATTGTTCCCACTGACAAGAAGGGTGAAAGAAGCCTTAATTACACAAGAGCATGTGGGAGGTGGCGAGCATTTACTTTCAGCTCCAAATAGATAAACCAAAAAAACATGTAGAAGAAAAAAGAAAACCCTGAACTCTTCTCTACTATGATTAGAGAGTAGTGCTTATAAAACAATGAAGAACTACTGACCAAAACCTCCAGAGCTCTTAAATACAAATCTGCTAAGCTGAAGTGCCACGAATTCTCAACAGCCCCTGCACTCCTCAACAGAGATCTGTGTGTATGTGTACACACTGAAGGAGGAGTGGATGCTGAACACTGAGTCTTTAGATACAATGTGATTTCATCACAATTTTCAGGCACTAGCATTTAATGTTGCCACTGAGTTATCTATCTCTTAGTTCACTGACCTCTGATGCAATCAAATTCAAGTGCTAGAGATTCTTCTTTGGGAAACTGTAGTAGTCATTCTGTTGTGATTTTTTATTTGTTTGTTTGTTTTGATTTGTTTTTTAAGCCTGAAAAAGTTTTAAACATTTAAGCTTCAAACAATTGTTAAAACAGCTAGTGGGTTAAACATATCCTAGCACATTGTTAAAACAAGGTTAAAAAAATCCTGAATAGCAAAACCAGCTACCAGTTTGGATAGAAGAGTAATATTCAAAACTGTGACCAAATAGTAGGGCACAGAACATTTTGATGTTGGGCTACAGAGTGTGTGGCCATTCATATGGTATTTCCACGTGCATTAATGGCCAATGACTCATACACCCTTAACAATGCTATCCCGAGTGAAGAATTGAGGTGGTTAGTACAGAAGTGCTGTAGAGTTAGACCTCTGGAGAGAAAATAGCTCAGATGTCCAATGAAAAAAGTCTGTGAGCATACCTTTTATCCCAGGATATGTTCCAGATTACTAAAAAATGAAAGGTGGGTTGTTTTTTGTTTTTTAAAGAAAGGCTTGATCACACATTTAGCAAAGGGAACACACGTGTAATAATGTCAGTAAAACCTTCCAAATTTGGATGTAGCTTTTAGATACATGTTTGTGGACTCACCCTTTCTCTTTCACTGTGCTGTTTCTCTAAGATACTTACCACAGTGACACACTGTCACTCTAACTGGTCTTAGCTGGTTAGATGAAAGCCAACAAGTTCTGAAAAGGCTTGGCGATTAATTGGCTTGTGGTAATGCCAGAGGCACTCTGGTTAACCAGTTCCTCTCAGCATGTCACATACTTGAACAATATTATTTTTATGGGAGTGTGGGAGGGTGGAACAAAGTAGCAGCAGTAGCTTTTTGCAGAAAAAAAGACAAAGTGTGTTCTCATTCAAAAGTGTGAGTCACTTATCCTAGCAAGAGATGGAAAACTTGTCTTTGCTTGATTTTTTTAATTTAAGTTTTCTCTTTCCAGGTTACTAAAAAAAATATTCTGCCTTGTGTTTTAATATAGTAGTGTGCATCATCAGGCTTTCTTTCCCTTCCAAATATAACTGTACAAGAAACCTTGTCTTCGACTGCAAAACCACTTCGATAACATGCAATTTCTCTATAATCTTTTATAAAGCTAACAGGGGAATTTATTTCCAAGAGTACACTCAGCAACAAACTACAAATATACTGGATGACAGCTACAGAAGTATCTATTATTTCCAATAAAATGTCTTGATCTGCTACTTAGCTTTACTGGAAAAAATAACATTTAGGGTTATAAATAGCTTTGTAGGCTTTCGATTTAGTCTTCACCCCTTTCTTTCAGGAATTACCAAAGGAAGGAGAACAATGAAAAGGGCTGTCTGTCAGCTGATGTCCACAATCAGAGAACAAAGTGGGGACTTGCAGAGCTAGTCAATGAACAGTGACCAGAACAGCAGACCAGATTTTACTGTTTCATTTCCTATTGATTAAGAATGCCTAATAAAAACAGGAGTTAGTACTGCAGTTCAACCATGAAATGTTGCAAGGCAAAGGCCATGTACTCTTTGAAAGTGGCAAGGATCCTGCTGGGACGATAATACATGTAGTATTTCTGGATTTCGGCTGCAGAGAGACCCTGATGAACAATAATCCCGTGCTGGAATACAAAAGGCAGAGATCTGACTGCAGATACTTCACCGCTTAACCTTCAGCTCCGCTCCCTGAAAAGAATCACCTGTTGGACTGGATGTGTTCCAATGCCTTGTATGTAAGAAATGTTTTTCACCTCCTCTCAGAAGGTCGTAAGAGGATGCAATCTCCCTCCTTGTTTGTTTTTGTTTTGTTTTGTTTTGTTTGTTTTTTTTGTTTTGTTTTTGTAAGTCAATTGTTTCGACTTACTGTGACTAACCATGTGTGTCCTACCAAATGTTCAAACAACAGTCTAAATGGAATTTATTGTGGAATAATGCCAGTTAATTATTTTTTAAACAGGCAATTTAATGCTTTCAGCTTCTCCTCTGTAGGCAACGTTCAGGTTCCTCTTGTGTAATCTGTAGATTTGCAACATTTGTCCCAAGATTGTCTCAAGAGAAAAAAGAATTATAGGAGATGTAAACGGATCAGTACACATAGAGGTAGAACAGCTACCTGATCTCACTACTCTTACAAGGGAGGTTGCCACCTAACGGGCAAACCGTGATGCCTCACAGCATTCCCCATTCCTGTTTTGGCACAAAGTCAACCTGGATGGACCATGGCCATGCTCCACAGCAAGTGAGCTGGGGCAGTGGGCAGGTGATGGGGCTCCTGCTGATCCTCTCAGTAAGCACAGGGCACATGTACTGTGTGTGGGGTGGGTTAGGGGATAAGAGATGGGGAGGTACGGTAAAGGTAAGAGAAGGCACATTCAGGAGTTTGGGACTTGTACCATTTCTAGTAGGACATACAGGGGAGTTATCTGAAAGCTGGTCTGCCTTGATGTTTATCATCATTTGCTATGCCTCTGGTCCTTCACTTTAGCTCATCTTCTAGTTCTTGATATCATGGCAGGCCTGGTTTAGAGCTTGCTCTGGTTGGGGTACAGGCAACACTGAAGGAAAGAGGCGAGTTTCAATAGAGCTTCTTCCACTTTGTGTCAACTGCAACTATTTGCTATATGGACTATGCCAGGCACTGTACATACCTTAAAAGGGACGCTTCCCAGTTAACCAGTTTATAAACCAAACATGTTTGTGTTTACAATGCTTTTCTTGTTCATTGGATTACATAGTGTTAGACCTTGGTGAGTTTTGTCATCTTTAGTAATGGTTGTTGTGTCTTTTCCCTCCCTTTTTCCCAGGGGGATACCTTACACTTTCACTTCAGGGAATAGAGGAAGACTGACATAAGGTACACACAACTCTAGGGCATGTGGAAACATGCCCTTCTAAATGAACATTTATCGGACAAAGTGAAAAAAAATCCAAACCAGTAACCACCAAACCAAACCAAACCAAACCAAACCAAACCAAACCAAACCAAACCAAACCACCTTCAGAGAAGGTAAGTAAGCTCTTTGAGGCATGGAAACAAATATTTTGTTTCCAAAGAATCATGAACTCTTTTGGCCCTGAATAAACAAGACATCGAAGCAATCTGGTGGCCCATACAGTTCACTCCAAGGCATAGTACACAGTAACGTTCTTAACTGTGGACCATAAGATCAAGTTGCTATTATTCTTTTTCTTTTGTTTATTATTATTTTCAGGTCCACTCAAATAAGTTGAACCAATTTACATCTTCTACGGTTTTTGATCCTATGAATTACGGACTTACAACAGCTTAAGATAAAATAGTCTATCTTCTACTTGGAGATTTGCCAAAACAAGTAGGTTTGCCACAGACCCTGCTCCTTCCCTAGAATTTCAGTCATTTGGATTAAGGTTCTGAAAAGAATAAAATAAAAAACAAACAAACAAACAAAAAAAAACAACAGTACTGATAGCCAAACAAAACTATACATTACTTCAGCTAGTTTCACTCCACAAAGATGTTGCTGAAGGGAAACACATATCATGCCTTCTTATGAAATCTGTACAGAAGTCATGGTAGAATATTAATGTTCTTTCCCTAAATTCTGCTCCAAGTGCTTTATAGGTGTTTGTAGTCTTGACAGAGAGTAAATAAAGCTGCATCATATTTTTCCGCAACTTGACCCTTTGATAAAGGCTTGGAATTTTCCAAAATAACCACTCAACATTAAGGAAAATTGCCTGCTTGTTTCTTAGAAATCAGGCACTGCGGGGATTCTTCCTTCTGTGAGGAAAGCAACTTTTCTCAATTGATTTGAAGGTCTCAAATATGGCAGTACTTTGGCAGTACTTAGCTTTTGTAACTTTCTATTTTTCATTGCATTTGCAGTTGGGAAACAAACAGCAATCTGAATCTTGACAAAATAAGGGTTCTAAAGGGATTTTTTGGGATAAAATTCTAATTAATCTGCTCAATTTATACTATATACCCATTATTTTGTTTTAAGAAAGAAGCATGCCCCCCTATGAGGGGAAAAAGAACCATAAAGAGTTTAATTGTAAAAAACGAGCTGTAAATCTAGTACTGAGCAATGACTCATAGGATTGGGAAAAAGAATCTTCTCATGTCAATCATTATTCATCTGAATGTAAACAAATTACTGATCTAAGTGGTTTTTAAAAGTACATTTGAACTCCATAATATATTTAATGTATATGGTAATTCATGGCAAAAACTAAGGACAGGCAGTACCAGAGGGAAAGGTACAAAATGAGCTCATCACATGTATAAAAGTACTGAACATCTGTTATTTGTTTAGTAATATAATTTAAATAAACCTACAAGAAAATAAATGATCCAACTCTGAGACACTCAAATTGTGGATACACAAAGTTATATGTGCTATTCCTGCAGAGGTAGAAATTTTATTCTGAGAGAACAAGGAAACTGGACACCGAGGCAAAAATGGAAATACTACGTTCAGACTGCTGCTTGAGATTTTCATCAAATGCTGAACTTATTCCAGATGAAACCAAAACCAGTTCCAGTGAAACAAAGAAGATTCTACAATTGCAACCACGAGATTCTTTCAGATGTTCCCTAGTAAAATCAGTCAAGACAGCAATAAAACCAAGCTTCTTGTTAGTAAGAGCAGTACTCATCATCTCAACTTTTAGACAGAAGTGATAATAAAAAGTCAGACCCGGAAGTCTCAGCTGTACCTTGTCGACGTCGACTGTTGAGTTTCCTAAAGCAGGTACCCTCCACAAGTCGATTAAGACGTTGCTGCTTGATCAGTTCTAAGATCTCAGGCTGAATCTTCTCTTTTAGTTCCCTTGGGAGGAAAGAAAATAGACACTTTTGAGATTCAATCGAAATCCATCCTCTTTCCTCTAAGGTTGAGAGTCTCACAAGATGTTTCTGTCCAAAGGAGTCAACAGTGAGAGGCATGCCCAGGTCAGAATCTAGCCTGCTCCAGAAAAAAAAAAAAAAAAAAAAAAAGTTATGTTATAGCAAGGCATGGGAGTCAGGGTATCTCTGTTCTAGACATCTCCCCACTACAGCATCAGTGTATGACTCAGACAAGTAACTTACTTGTTTCTCAGTTTATGCATCTAAAAATAACACTTCCTATAAAGCATCAACAAGCTTTCTCTGCAGCAAATAATGCTCTTTCATTGCAGGAACATTGTGAAGCTTATTTGAGGGTCTGTCACCTTTTGTTGCACAATCTTCTGCTAGTATACTTTACTAGCATTTAGGACAATACAAGAAGGCTAAAACACACTTTGAAATAGCAAGAAAAAACAGCAATGAGCAATGCCAATGAGCCAAAACCATTACCAGTGCTATATGATTCTTATTGATCCTATGCAGTTCAATTAATTCATTTCTAGCAGAATTGAGTGGAAGAGTAGCCCATGATGGGGACTGCTCAAAGATCAAGTTTTACCCTTGCCCGGGAGTGCAGAAACCTGCAGTGCATTTAGAAATGTTATTATATATCCTTTAGGAAATCTATTTTCTTCATCCTACTTTGATAAAAGAGTTAAAAGTGTCAAGAACTAGGTGGAAAAAATATGCGGGTAATATTTAAAGCTTGAGTTCATATACCATCACATGGATTCAGAGGTGTCTGAATTCATCAGTTATATCCTCACTTAGATTCATTAAGAATACATAAAAGACAGGTTGAAACATCAACTTGACAGTAAGCCTGGTAAGATTAAAAAAATAACTGAATGTGTAGATGGTTTATAAAATATGAAGTGTGTCAGAACCATAATTTTGCCTTGCTGTGCACAGTAGGTAATACCAAAAATCATTCTGTCTGGCAGTATGTTCCAGCAGTCATCATCAAAAGAAAGCAAAGCTGTGCTATTCCATCGATAAAATAAAAATGTGTCACTTAGGAAGTTTGGTCTCTGCTGATTTCCACATTCACGTGGATCCTGTACCTTTAATCTGCCAACACCCCATTGAAACCACTGGAAGTTCTCTGTTAGAGACATCAGGGCTTTAAACAGAAATGCCATCATTCTCCCAAGTATTAACAAAATGGCTGGAGTACTTGATGCATAACCCACAGCATATTCACAAGCTGGGAAAATATGGCTGGTCAAAAAGCAAGCAAGCATTGTAACTATAGAAACAGGCCACCTTTCGGAAATGTACTCTAAGTCCTTTAGGATAATTTCAAACACTATGGTTTTCTTATTGAGAACTAAGGCAGGAAAACACTGAATAGTTAAATACTATGATCAGAACAATTTTGTGCTTGAATAAATGTCTTGCCTTTCAGAACTGTTGTGCTTCCCCACTCTTCAGGTAAAAGCTGGGAGCAGGGGCAGAGGAAAACCATGTTAAAACACAGTGCAGATTACTGAACGGTCTAAGCTATAGGCTTTGTCTCTAGCTGGATTGAATTCAAACATTCAAAATTGATAAAAACATCAGTGTGATGTTTAGGTAGTTTAATTTAGAAATTAGATGACTGTCATTAAAGAGGTGTTAAAGATATCATAAGATTATAGTTATAAGACACTACTGAAAAGAAAAAAAGAAAGAATGGGTCATCCAGCACATTAACATCTGGTTATTAAAACCCGGAGTATTCCTTCTTCTGTCCTCTAGAGTCCCATCTGCCCTTTACAAATCATAAGAAGAGAAGGATTTCTAACCAATCCAAAAATAAACAGGTAATCCCCTCCGAAGTACTTCAGTGTCTAAGACAGACTTTCCACAGGAGAAAGGAAGGTAGGAAAGAAGGGAAGCCTTTTGACTCTTTGCTGATGTGCCAGAGCTCTTTTTGCCTCTTTGCTGATCTGCATTGTATTTGTCTTCACAACAGAGAAGCTCAGAGGTAGTACTTTCTTCAGTTTTACAGTCCCCATGCTTGAGCACACAGAGGAACAAAGAGCTAAGGGAAGATCATAAATGCAAATATATTTTTGGAAAAATTTATTTATTCTCCTTCAGATGACATCAACTGAACAGTTTGTGCCTTGTGAAGAGAGAGAACAAACGAGGAAAGTCTAAGGCTTTAAAAATTGCTGTTAGCTTCCTCCCGTGTTCCTGTGATGTAAGAATGACAAAAGTCAGTGGGCTGATATGACAGAAGGGTTGAGGGAACTACAGAGTAATATATGATCAGTAATTTTCTGATCTCACTGGTCTCAGCACTATAGGCAAAATCCTGCTATCAGTTACATGCTTTTAAGATAACAGACCTGTCTTCAAATCTGAAAACTATTGGATTATTTTTTTAATTATTCAGACGAAACTAGCTCTTCTTCAGTACTAGTTCAAACCAGCAAGTTTCCATATGGACAACAGAACTTTATCGAGTATTAAACCATCCCTATTTCCACATAATGTGTCAAGGAGATCTCTGGTTCTCTACAGGCTAGGATTCCTTCCTAGACACCTTCTTCCACAGCCATTGCATATAAACCAGTGACATTTTATAGTTTTGTTGTGCAGTGGTGGTTTGGTTGATCTGTAATGATCCCAAGCTCATGAATGCTTTCTGTGCTGTACGACTTCTTCCTTTCGCTCTGAAAAAATGAGCTCCATGTGAAACAATGATCGTATAAAAGAAACAATTACTTGTTGAAAAAAAATGTTGCTGCATTTACAGGGATCTAGAGCAGTACTTTCCAACTTACATTCAAGTCCAACTTAACTGAAACTTCCCTCATCCAGCAGCTTGAAAACTCAGAACATCAGTACTTCACACAAAGAACAACAAAAGAAAGACTTTTATCATGTTAAAGGCAGGAAAAAACATCATCTGACTGCCATACGCTCAAGCAGAATTAAACAAGGCCCACTGACTTTACATTCAGCTGTGCACAATCTCTTTTAGCATATCTGTAAGGCTTTAAAATATACAGCACAGCCACGATTGCTCTCTTCACTCACGGTCTCTTTTCCTACAATGGGACCATGATTCTGTACTTCTATAAGTCGTGTCATCTGTGCAATTTGAGAGAGTTCAGTACACGGAATCAAATCAAACGGGAAAATGAAAGAACCGTTTCTTTTCACTGTCAAGAATAAGTGATCATGGATGCAATCAAAATGCAAATGCATACAGCCAAATCTCTGCAAATGCAGTTGTGATTGCTTAAACACCTTATCGATTTAGTTAGCCTCTATAGCCTTTAGGCTTAGCCTTTGTCCAGAATCTGGTAACATTTCATTTGCTTTTAACTATTTGAGTTAGCTGTTTCATTCATTCCATGATAGGGAAGGAAATTCTGCACTGTGGCAGCAACTAACCAGAGCAATACTGCAAATAAAGAGCTTGCAAAAGGCACTAGCAAGTTTAGTAGCTAGGCAATGCTGCATGAGAATATAAATAGCTGACCTGTATCATAGTTAAACAGTTGACTCATAGGGGAGGAAGCAAGGAAAACGAGAAGCTTTGGTGACAAGCTTAGCACTACTGAGTGGCTTGGAACCACTAAACATTGCAGGGGAATGGCAGGGGATTTCTGAGCAGTGTAATGATGCAAAACTGACTGGAACCATTTGTAACTGTTTAACTGATGCATTACTATGAGTGACATCAGTTCTAATTGGGCATTAAGTCCTATCTTCTAATACATTGAAAACATAAAAGAAGCATTCTCCCTTTGATCCACATTGGTATGATTAAAATTTAAGTGTGTAATTCCACTTAGTTTACGCTTCCGCTGTTGCCCGACTGCCCTTGGATGAATGTGTCCCTGGAGCTCGTACTTAGATATATCTATATCCTTTAGAAATAAATCAAAATGAGCATCTTGCATCTGAATTCTCAAATTCCCTAGTCCAAATCCTTCTGTACTGCTTTGCCTTGTAAAGGAGATTTGGAAAATCATGAGCCATTATACTTCAAACACAGTCAAGATTTCATGACATTTCAACTGATGCTTCTGGAATCCTCACTATTTCTCTGCTGATCTCAAAAGGTTCCTGCTATTCTCAGCACATCCTTTGTGCACTGCGGAGTCTGAACCTGTCCTGTGCCATTTGTTCAGCCATAAGCCTTGGTCCAAAGCCAAGTACAGCCTCCATTTTTGATATAACAGAACAAAGGATATTTTGAGCAGCAGGCAGGAGCTGTGGTGGCAATATTAGCATTTGATTCTTCGCAGTAAACAACAGAGAAATGAGAATCCCATTGTCTTTCTGCCAGAATTGATGTTATCATTTACAAATAAATAATGGCTTTTCATTAACACCAAAGATTATGCTATCAATAAAGACAGTAATACGTAACCCCACTCTTCTAGAGTCAGTCCTCTTGTTCTTAACATCTTGTCTGGCTCAGAGAAGTGGCATCTACAATTTTTAAAGGCCCTTGGACAGAAGACAAAGTTTTAAAAAATACAAATGAAAAAAGTCATTCCTGACAACAATCTCATAAAAAGGCTCATAAACACAATCATACAAAGCCAGGAAATATCAGAGCATTGTTTTTTACAAGTAAGACAGGTGAGACCCTATAGGGATAAATCTGGTTTAATTGAACTCAAAGAAAAAGTTGGGAGTCCCAGCAGAAGAAAACATACACACATTGTGCAGATAGATGCTGCACTACTGCTTTTGAGCACAGCTCCCTGGACAGCTTTCTCACTTCAGTTTCCCCTGAAGAGCTGACAAACATCATTCACATTTGTTAATACTTCCATGCAAAAATAGGTTAGGAGAGAAGACAGTACTTACAGAATTGGACGAGACTGGAAATCTTCCTGGTTCATTCTTTCAGACTGGCGTATTTTCAGTATTTCTGTGTAACTGAGATTCTGAAGCTTGCTCTTGAACTGATCCAGTGAGCTAGGCTTGGTAGTGAGTGCTCTCATTATCTGTTCTTTCACTACCTGCATTACCTGTGGATGACAAAGAAGAGAAAAGAAAACCTGTGTTAACACCTTCTGTGTTTTTGTCTCAAATATTATTGTGTGTCGGACTAAGGTTTCCAGGTTGTATTGGGTTTATGGGCATCTGTAGAGAAGTTCCCCTGTGGCCTGTGGAGAGGCCCCTGGTGGAGCAGGCTGTCCCCCTGAAGCCCATGGGTCCCACATGGAGCAGATCTCCACGCTGCAGCCCCCCCATGGGTGGAGGAGCCCCCGGTGGAGCAGGTGGATGTGGCCTGGAAGAGGCTGCGGCCCATGGAGAGCCCCCGCAGGAGCAGGCCCCAGGCCGGAGCTGCAGCCCGTGGAGAGGAGCCCACACAGGAGCAGGGGGGCTGGGGAGAGCTGCCCACCCATGGGGGACCCGTGCTGGAGCAGTTTGCTCCTGGGGGATGGATGGACCCCGTGGGATGGAGCCATGTGGGAGCAGTGCTTGAAGAGCTGCTGCCTGTGGGCAGCCCTCGCAGGCTCAGTTGGGGAAGAACGGCATCTTGTGGGAGGGACCCCACGGGGAGCAGGGGCAGAGAGGGACCGTGAGGGAGAGGCAGAGAGGAAGCATCAGGGACTGTCTGCAGATCCCATTTCTTGTGCTGTTCGGGGGGAGGAGGTGGAAGAATTGAGATTGAAGTTGAGCCTGGGAAGAAGGAGGGGTGGAAGGAAGGTGGTTTTAGTTTTTTGTTTGGTTAGTTGGTTGTTTTTATTTTGGTTCTCACTGCCCTACTCTGTTATAATTGCCGTAAATTAAATTAATCTTCCCCAAGTTGAGTTTGTTCTGACTGTGACTGCAATGGGTGAGCGATCTTTGTGTCCTTATCTTAGCCCATGAGCTGCTTCATTGTTTTTTCTCCTCCTTGTCTTGCTGAGGAGGGGGAGTGAGCGAGCAGCTTGGTTGGCACCTGGCAGCCAGCTGAGTCCAGCCCACCACCTAGGTACAGAAGATTAGTATTATCTGGTCTCAAGTCAATTTCTCAGTAGCATAACCAGAAAATTAGCCAACTTCTGGCAAGGCAACACAGCTTACAGCAAAAGCCCATCTGCTCTGTAACAAGAAAACTATTATTTTGGGGGACTGGTGGGGCAAGGGTCATTTATCACTTCACAGTCTCCTGACAGCTGAACTCTGATCACCAGTTACAGGACTGTAAATCCCATTCGGTCTGTGGCTCGTGTGCTCATGGCAGCAGTAGCCTGGCTCTCTTGGATTCTGAGCTGAGATGATAGCCCTGTCATGTCGGAGACAGGCACGCATACAACAATGTATTTGTAACAGCATAAAAAAGCTGTGAAGTCCTAAGTTGCTGAGAGCGCAGATGAACATCCTGATTTCTGCCAGCTTGACCCAGGTGATGTGTACCAGCCAGTAGATACTGCAGAGAGTTTTTTCAGGTCTTACAACTCTCCTACTGGGCCTTACAGGTGTTCTCCTGACTAAAGGGCAGTAGTGATAAGCCACAAACTGTGATCTGTTGTTTCCTTCATTACTGTCATGGTGAAAGGAGGGAGGGTCTGGCCATGTGACTGTCCTTGTGATCATTATTACTTGCTATCCAAGCACTTCCAGTTCTCTCTCCCTGTTCTGCCTTGTGGCTAAGTTGCTTCAGTCCTCAGCAAGTTTATCATGAATCTCCATGGTCTCTCAGATGGAGAGAGATCTGTGTGTCCAGTTCTAGGCTCCCCAGCACAAGAGAAAGACAGACATACTGGGGAGAGTCCAGCAAAGGGCCACCAAGATGATGAAGGAACTGGAGAATCTCTCCAATGTGGAAAGGCTGTGAGAGTTAGGACTGTTCAGCCCAGAGAAGAGAAAATTCAGGAAGATCTCAGAGTGTATAAATATCTGATGGGAGGGTGCAAAGAGGAGGGAGACAGGTTCTTTTCAGTGGTGTCCAGTGAAAGGACAAGAAGGGAACACAAACTGAAACACAGGAGGTTCCTACTGAACATCAGGAAACACTTTTTCACAGGCTGCCCAGAGAGGTTGTGGAGTCTCCCTCCTTGGAGCTACCCAAAAGCCACATGGTCCTGGGCATGCAGCTCTAGGTGGCCCTGCTTCAGCAGGGGGGTTGGACCAGCTGACTTCCAGAGGTCCCTTCCAACCTCAACCTTTTGGTAATCCTGTGAGAGCTCTACACTGCAGGCACATTACTATCATATACAGTGAAGGAAAGAGAAGTTGATTAGTCAGAAGAGAGAGAGAGAGAAATTTGCCAGGGATATTACAGGATTGTTTTTGAAATAATGCCATAAACAATGCAAACCAAAAATGAGAATGAAGGATGTCTGGGCAACAGCCATCAATCTGCATAATAATTATTTTATCAGAGAAAACTGCTGAGACACAGTTAACTAAGAGGAATTGCTTGGCTTTACTTCAAATAATTACATATCAGAGATTACTGTCTCTCTCTCCAAATTCTGGATTCATTTCTTTGGTGCTGGTGCAAATCACACACCTTGAAACACTTATCCAATGCTGTGCTAAAGTTGGCTGAAAACACGGTGTCAGTTTCAGAAAGGCCTATTCCACCCAAATCCAAAATCTAGAAAGCAGTACAAAATGGCAACCACTGCCATGGTATGAAAGCAGACATGACAGAAATTAACAGCTACACAGAGGCCAAGATCTTTTTCTTCTCCATTCATTTTCCTTTGTTCTTCCACCTTCATCGTGTATCTTAAAACAGAAGCTCAGGCCCTTAGAGGTTCCCTAATCATTCTGGAAACTTAACATATGAATATTCCATTGGTTCACATGTAGTCTTAGTCTTGTAACTGTCATTGCCTTTGCTATGTTTTTTATTTTTTGCTTCCTGAGAAATAAATTATGTCCTAGATGTGATCTAAACACTCTTTTTAGCTGTGGCCACCAATTGAAAGTAAGCAATTAAAAAATGGAAGACAGTCTCCTTCCTTACTACAGGGGCAACATCCATTCCAGAGATCTACTTCAAGAAGAGAAAGATATTTCTCAAAAAGCTGTTGGCCCGACTGGAAAGCAAATGCCTTCACCACATTTCCTTGCATCCTTGCAATTAAGATGCTACTTCAGTAAATCTTGGAAATCTGGCCCAGACAAAGCAGAGATCCTCTCCGTCTACTCTTACAAATCTAGTAGGTACATTGCTGTGTGTTTGAGCAAGTCTAAAACTTGGTTTGATGGTAAAAAAACAACTTTGAGTTCTATACTCTTCAGCTATGCACTGTGCCTTTTATAATAGAGAAATATCTGTTTTCAGATGGTGGCCATGCACAGCCAAACCCTTCTGAATAGCTCCTTAGCCTGTGAGAACCTGCTACTTCCCCATCTGAAATATAAACTCCTCTTGACTGCCACCTGATTGCTTAGAGGTAGTAATGCCTCCTTGACTACATTACAGTGCACTCACCAGATCATAGCAATCTAAGCAATAAACATGCTGTCACACCTCAGAAACTACAAACAGCAAGGCCAAGCAAACATAACACCTGAATGTTGACGAATTGCTACCCCATCCAATGAGATTCGTGACATTCTCCTAGTGGTATCACTGGGTCTTGTTTTAATAACCAAAGGGCTTAGGAAACACAACAAAAGAAACAACCTTAAAGGAATAGTGGAGAAAACTTAAGCAGACAACCTTAGCAATAAGCTGGATGTTTAAAATTATCTTCTCTCCTGCTCTTTCTGCCTTCTTGGCAATGACTACTAATTGCTGCTAATTAATTGTAATTTATATTTCATATAGTTATACATTATTAATTGCAATTAATTACTATTATTAGCAACCATACTGGTACTATGAAGGGAAAAGAGGGGAGAGACTGGAAACCAAGCTTTCCTATTGAGAACACAGTACCTCCTAATACTAACGTCTAAGCTTCCAGCGAACTGTGCTTAACTTTTCACTGTCGTAGAGAGTATGACATTCAACTGCTGGCTTCACTTCCACTTTCTCAGGCCTGCTGAGAAGTTGCACCAGACAAGTTTACTACACATGGTTTTATACTCAGGCTGCAGTCATCAATTCTGTACTATCATAAAAAAAAAAAAAAAAAAAAAAAAAAAAAAAAGAGTGCAGAAATTCAGACATTTAATTCAGACACTTACATCCCACTGCTCATGGGATCAAACTCTCTATCTGCTAGAAAGCAACAAATTATTGCCATTTCAAACAAATAGGCAGAGTATAACTGCTAAACTAAGCATACTACACTGCTGTGCTAACTACTACCACCACACTGCCCTGGTTTTTCAGCACTAAACCAGAGCTGCGAGCAAACATAGTCCTGTAATCAGGGCTACGGGTGCTCTCAGTTATGCTTAGCTGCAAAATCTTGTACAGACCCTTGTCTCCTTTCTCTGGTACTCTGTGTTGTGGTTAACATGCAAACAATGCAAATTCCTCTTCTTCACTATGATCTGGAAAGTTATTCTCAGGGTATCATCAAAGAGCTACTTGGTTTATTGGCTGCCCTTCTCCCCAGACAGAAGGAAGGAAGCGTATGCCCCAGGCCCAGCACATAAGGGGGTGATCAATTGCCTTGTAATGTTTATAGCCAACAATATTTAACTAGCTGGCCAAAATGGCAAAGCTGTTGGTTGCAGTGCGTCTCCTGAGTATTTGGGAACCACTGCCAAGATCCTCTAATCTGTCTGAATAATTTCTAAAGCTGAGTTGCCAGCCCTTGATTACTGCTGTATGAAAGACAGCATCAACCCTTCCTCCGTGTGTATCTGAAGTTACAATGAAATTAAAGGTATGCTCTACTCAGTGTAATTACACATAAACACTGTAGACAGTTCATTTAATTACATTACACTTTGCTTCTCTTACTGAGAGATGAGGGTTTCAGAGGGCACGTTTGCTTTCATTCATGTCCTTTTTATCTGATGACCTTTTGTGTGGTATGAGAATCCCAAGCTCTGCATTATGACTAAGACAGGTAAATTCACTGAAGACAGTAAGGGAAAGACAGTAGAGGGAAAAAACAACAACCACAACAAACAAACAACAACAACAAAAAAAACTTCTCTTTCATTTCTCTGGCTGATATCACCATAACATTGAACTATGCATTTTTTTTTGTTAAACTGTTTTTGTCTAGCTTTGTATTTTGCTTATTTGACCTAATCTGTCATATCACATTCT
The DNA here is from genome assembly GCF_009819795.1 of Aythya fuligula. Taxonomy (NCBI): domain Eukaryota; kingdom Metazoa; phylum Chordata; class Aves; order Anseriformes; family Anatidae; genus Aythya; species Aythya fuligula. The sequence goes on from NC_045560.1 coordinate 63,120,363, forward strand.
GATTATTTTGCCTCTCCAGCACTTCCTCCTCTTTTGTTCTTTCTTCTCACTCTGTCTCTTGCCACAAGGACTTTTATCTATGCAAATAAAGCTCATGCCTTTAAGGATTGTGGAGAAGTCTGAACACTTAGGCTGTACAATGAGGAAACAAAATAAAAAGTGAGAAGGCATCAATGTAAAGAAGAGGAAGTTGTCAGAGCCTGACACCCAACTATACTGCAACCTTTTCACTGACTACATTTCAGCAACTTGTCTGCAACTATAAGCAGCACAAAATGGCCACCTCTCTATTCTGCTATACCATGACATACCATACCAGTGCAAAAGCTTGTCCTTAGCATGACCTGAGAAGACTGGCTGCCATCTAAGACATCCTACCACTACCTGCAAGGCTTCTGGAAATTTAAGTCTGAGCTTTCCACTCAGCAGAAATCCTCTTTCTACAAACTTGCAGCACCAATCTTCTCAGAAATCACCCCCAGAACATCCCAGAAAGCTGCAGATTCACAACAATCCACCTGCAGAACAAGAGGTAGAAGATGAACGCTTCTTATAACTTCCCCACAACATCACTGCTTCTTTTGAATTAGCATGCCTTTTCACATGTAATGCCCCTCTTACAGGTCATTCAAGAAAGATGCAAAGACTGTCACAGAAGCACTGTGTTGCACTTTTACTGTCTTGGGGCATGTGTTACACTGATTGCTGCTTGGTAGTGTACTCAGGTATGTGTGTCTGTTGGTATGTTCTGCTAAATGATTGCCATTAATCTGACAATCTACCTTCCTTCTGCATGGTCAAGACTCAGATTTAAGTCACGAGTCCAACAATGATCTACTGGGTTTGGTGCTTTCGTAATTTGGCTCAGAATAAGCAAGTTCTGCAAAGTGTGATTCCTGTCTCTTTGCAGCGTATGATAGAAGACAACTCACTGGACAGTGCTATATCCAGAGACACCCCCCTTCTGCAACCAGACTGGAAGAATCTGAGATGTGAGACATTTTAAGGCTGTATTCATTGGCTTTTACATGTGACCACTTAAAAAAAAAATCAACAAGACAACAACCAGAAAACTAGTGGGACGACCTGTCTTTGCAATTCATACCTTGCTTCCTTCCTATCTAAACATTCCTGAAAAGAAACAGCTCCATTTGTACAATGTAAAAAAAGGAAGAAGAAAATATGATACGGTTATTGAGATCCAGCTCGATCATTTTAGTCACAAAGGGATTTCCTTCAGTTAAATCAACAGTGCAGGCAAAAAATAAGGTTGTAGAATGAAATGGCCAAATCATTCTTAATGAACAGTGCTTACTGACAAAGGAAGCCATAAAGAAAATCTAATTCTGAAGGGAAAGGAAATGACTTCAGTTTTCAAGCAACCTGTCAACCACTTTAATGAAAACTTTACATATTTAAAGTGTGCTCCATGTAATTCAAGACAATTTTTTAGGCTATTCCAACAGAAGAATTGTCTTAACTAGATCAATGGTTATATTTCCAGACTACTCAGAAGAGTAATCCTGAGAGACTTCAAGGTCCTTGTAAGAAAATTTAATGCTATTCTTTGTTTTCCTGTCTCCACATATTGCAATCTGTGACTTCACTACACTAGTACATTGGTCACAGCCTGCAGCAAGCTTTCACTCTGCATTATTTTAGTATATTAATCCAAACATGCCATCCTACACAAGTAAATTTAAGCTCAGTGTTGGTACAATCTAAACATTGATAAGAGACACCAAAATCACAGATCATTTGTTCTATTACAGTCTGCATACTTTGGAATTATAAAAAACTAACAAAACAAACAAACAAACAATCCTGAACCTAAAGCAACAACAATAACAAAAAACAGTTTTCAATCTTCTTAACTATTGCAGCATACAAGGACAGTAGCTGGAGCAAATGATAAAGAGGCAACTCTAAGCCAGCTGCATGTATACAATGACAGGAATAATTAAGTTGATCCATTTTCAGGCAGTGGGATGAGGAAGTGGCTGTCAGAAGATTTAGCAGGTATAAGCTCTGATACATTTTTATCTCTTCATTTTCTGCAGAATTTAAAATCCACTGTGAAAAAACAAATTGTTGGGGTTTTGGCTTTCCTTTCTTTCCTTTCGTTTGTGAGTATACTTTTCTAGTATGAACCAAGACATTTTTCTGTCTACAGGAAAGAAACTTGAAACAATGCAATGGTTTTGATCAAGCTGAGAAGCCTGTTTCCATGTGGTATCACTATCATTATTAAGTTCAGCAATGACCATCATTTTACAGGAAAACCTAGTATGAACAAATGAGCATACCCAGCAGATGTGATAATGGAGCTGAGAGGTAGGAGATGTGATAGCTGTTCTACACAATTTGTTTAAAAGGCTTATAGCAGGTACTTGGAAGCTCAGTGCTGTAGTAATAGATTTCTTCAATGTGAAACCTTGTTCATTGCCTCAGAAACCAAAAAATACCTCTCTTCTGATGAGGAAGAGTAAAAAGAATGTGGAGGAGCCTGACCTGGATCCTGAGGTCCAACCCAGATCTTCCTTCCTCAGTGATGAAGGAAGAAAGGCTGAAGCAAAGCCAACACATTTCAGAGTGGTTTTGATTTTTCCAGCTTTTTCTATTCCCTTGACTAATTAATCAGAGATGTGGGAGACCAGGCTGATACCACACAGTTTCTGGGAACTGATATGCTGAGACTGTCATTAATCAAAGACTACACAAGAGGGGATAGGGGATTCATTACATTCCTCCAGGGGCTCCAGGCTTGTAAGAAGGGAAGAACAACAGCCTCAGGGTCACAAGAACAAGACTGGTGAGCACTCTGAAACATGGTGAGAAATGGGGGCTGAGAACAAGGCAAGGAAGAGGGCAGAGAAGAGATTGAATATAAAGGAGCTGATGTAAAAATGTTCATTCCCTTGGGGGAAAAAAAAAAAAAAGAAAAAAAAAAAAGGCTAATTCTGCTATTGGATGTGAGCATTTTGTAAAGTTGCACAGCTTCAGTGACAATGGGCCACTAATTGCTGCATCCCCAGGATACCCCTCCTCTACAAGAAGAGCCTGTGGTCACAGCTTCACTTGCCACTTTCCGAAGTAGCTCCCAGAATTCTGTTAGTTGCACCGATCATTTTTCCCTTGGATATCTACATCCTGATAGGGAAGCACTAGGTATCTGGGAGGCCTCCAGTTATTTTTCAATATTAAAACTGATTTGCTCAATTAAAGACAAGAACAAAGGAAGAGGCTTTGGCTGGGAGCAAAAAACAGCTTGAATTTGATTGGGGAAAAAGACAAAAGCCTACCAAAGAAATTCCACTGAAGGGTAATATAAGGCTAGAGGAATGAACAAGAAAATACTTTTAACAATGACTGTTAACAGACAGAAGTAGACAAAGGAAACAGAAAGGCAGCTAGTAGGAAAGATGCTATAAACAAGGAAAAGTGACCAGACCAGAAACAGGGGTTCTAGCAGGGAGTATTAGCATGTGGAGAAAAGCATTTGGGTGATGATTTGCAACAAAATAAATGAAAGGATGGAAAAGTTTGAAGAAGAAAAATGAGAGGGAGAGACTGTGGCTCTGATAGATGTTGCATTTCAGTAGAAAATGAAGACTGAAGGTAAAAGATGAGTTAAAAGGAAATGGGAGAAGAGCAAAAGATGAAGGAAATGATACACTTATTATAATGTCATGGCTCAGAAAGCAGTTCTCTGAAGGAAAACCTTCCTTAAGGACTGGCCTGAGGAAGCTGTGGGCAAAACTGATAGTAATAGAAAGGGAAGGGAACAGTGGTCCTTTACATAGTTGAAATGCAAGTGGATTTAGAATCGTCATCAAAGAGTACATAAACACAGTCCATAAAGTATTCAAACCTTTTGGTAAACGACAATGTAGAAGCTGTCCACTGGCTTCTTGCAGGGTAGAAACCATATCCTAACCTCATGGCTGAGGGTTCAGTCCAAAACAGACCCAACGATGCTTACCTAAACATGCAAGTCAAATACTAAATATTTGGGTTCTATTAGGCTGAAACAGGATTGACTTATAGATAGGAGATGTCCTCCCTACACTTAATATTTGCAGAATACTATTTGCATCAGAAATAAGGAACATGTTTATTTCCTTTTTGTGCTTCACACCCTAAAGTAAGCAAAGGAAGAAATGAATGAGTGCTGTGTGACAAAGCTTTTCCACCCCAGTAAAATGATGTGCAAAGTTAATATGACAGTTTTTGTAAACTTACTTGTCAGTTAATTAAAGTCTTAGGTCAACTAATATTACATTATTTCCCACAATGTCTGACAACCTCCTTTGGCAAAATGAAACATGCACAAAATCATTGGTGGGTGGCATTTAATCCAGGGCTTTTCACAGACAAAATGCACTGATCTCCTCAAACAAAATGTTAAGCGAGGGGAGGGGGAAAAATTAGGAGATATTTGTATTCTTAGTCAGATATCAATGTAACAATTAACATGTCAAATAACATGCTTGTGAATTCTAAAGGCAAGTAATATGAATTACCCATGATTAGGAACATACACATGAGTATTTTTTCCCTTACAATACATGATTAAATTAAAGGACTTACACTAAGTGAAAATTAATATACTTGCAAACAGCTCATTCTACAGAAGGAAAGCAAGGATAAAATTCAAATAGGTAGTTTTCCCCATAGGAAAGTGTTTAAAAACAAATACCAACAACAAACACCAAAAGAACCACCACCAACAACAAAAATACAACCTGAAGTTTTGGGTATTGATGATGAATAAAAAAAAAGACTAAGTGGACTGAAACACAGGAAAAGCTGGGGAGAGAAATTTTTAAAAAGGGATCAGAAGAAGCTAGAAACATTGCTCAGTACATCTGATAAACATGAAAAATTCAGAACAACATGGGTGCAATAGCTCAGGTGGAATATTGACTTCAATATTAGCCTGTTGGTGAGCTGGATTGTCCCTAATCTTCTGGGCGAATCGGAGACGCACCAGCTAGCACAAAGCACCAGGCAATATAGTATATTCCCATATATGCTTTTCAGAGAAAAGGAAATTTGCCTATGAAAAATGTTAATCTTGACTAAACTCGTTATGCAAAAGCACTGTAGTTTTGACCAGCTTTGCAAACACTTCTGTGGTTCTTCAGCAAGTCTAAAAGTTGGTCCACCACTCAAACTGTAAGCACCCAAGTAAGGAATTTCAAAGTACTATCTCATTTTTATCTGTTATTCACATGAACAAAGGAAAAGAAATTGATAGGTAGAAGTCAGAAGCTTCAGCTTTTGTTGTTCTAGGCTTTAGTTAAATGGCATTCACCACTTCAATGATACCTTTTTTGACTTTTCTTTTTTTTTAAGGGCAAAGCTTTAAAAGTTTCTGCTGAATAAAACCTATTAGAAGGACTGAAAATGTGTTTTGGGCTTAAATTAGAGAACTACATTATTCGCGTAGGTTTTCCTGATGAATGTGGGAGCCAAATGTTCACTAAAACCATGTAGGACCATTTAATTCAATCCACTCACGTGGTTGTCCTCCCAGTTATGGTAACTGACTGGGCTAAACACCTAGTAGCCATACAAAAAGGCAGTCGTGCAGATTTACTTTTCCTCTGAATGAACTTACATCTCAATATGCACCATAATTTACAACAAATAGACTGTAATAATTTTTAGGTAAACCCTTGTTTTCACATTCATGTCACTGAAGAAAGCAGTGAGCTGTAAAACATGTCTACAGAACCGTTTCAAGTGATAGCTGTATTGGTATCAGTAAGTCCAGTCAGTGCCACAAGAATAAAAATAGTTACATGAATTAACTGAATGATTCACAAAAATACGTGAAACAATGTAAAGATTAAATGCACCATGACTTGTTAGATGTTAGCTCTAAAAATTATTCTGTAAATCCTGAGCTCACAAATTACTGACTTGACAGATTGTAATAAGTGCTGTCAGGACTATTACCAACCAAGAGGTTTGCTTGGATCTGACAAACACACACAAAACGTCTATATGCTGGGATAAAAAAGGGAAAAAATGTTTTCATTGCCATTTAAAAATGTTCTGAAATTATTATATATATATATTTTAAATTCTGAATTTGTGCAGTCTAGTTCAATGTGATCTTTGCCTTGCGTAGTTATATCATTACTGTACTGCTCATATGAATAACAAGAACAATGCATATTTTTTTCCCCCTTGAGTTATGGCACGTAACCAAGCATATAAAGAATTCAACAGAATTCAACTAGACTATTCTTAGAAGAAGAAAAAGCACGGATGACATGTTTTGCCATACCTCATTCTAAAAAATGCACTGGAATCGTTTATGGCTTCAGAGACCTGATTTTTGATTGATGCAAAGGAGCAATCTTTTCTCCCCCAGATCAAAGGAAAGCTTTTCTGAGATCTATATGCAGCACAGGAAAATAAACTACTCCCCGGGATAGATAACAGTGATTTATCTCACACGTAATACTAACATCAACTGTTCCAAAGCATTCAATCACCTCACCTTGATTACAAAACCAATCCGCTAGTTAGGGAAATTAGGAATGGAACAAACCTCTGAGGTTACCCAATCCTTTTCTTCAGGAATGAGATACTCTTCCATGAGCACAGGGCAAGCCCTCTACAGCTATATGTAATCTTAACTAAGACATACCAATAACCATCAGACCTGTGTGGACTGCTTTCTCTGCCCCAACCTCTTTCACTATGTGTATCGGAAGCACCTGGAAGTCATACTTTTTTCTTCCAGTGAATACGTCAATACTACATTTCCATTTTCTTTCTTTTTTTTTTTTTTTTTTTTTCTCCTGTTCCCTTTACTGATGTTAAATAAGGAACAAGGAAAAATTTCTCACAGAAAGATTAAGACAAGACTGCAGTATTTGGTTTCATGGCTACTTCCAACTATTGACTGGAAACTACCAACAACATGCACAGAAACACGTATCTCTGGAAACGCATCAATCCTGTCTAGGATGGTAAACAGTGTCTTAAAATAGTGTTAATCTGTAGCTAACTAGTGAGTTATAGATGGAGGAAAACTTACAATCTCAGTGATAAAAGACCCTTTCTCTTGTAACTTGAATGTTATCACTGCACTCCCTTCCATATGATCATAAATCACTGCACTTCTTTCCACACTGTCAGTAATCTACAATTCTAATGAGCCAGCACACTCCTCCTTTCCCACAACTCCATGTCTATTTACTCTGTGTTTTGGGGCAGGAGCTGTTTTTAGAATTAAATGCAAGCTATTTGTTTTCCTTTGAAAGGCTAGAGTCGAATTCTGTGCACTCCAGATTGCAGAAGTCAACAACACCAACAAAAAAAGACTCATTCTGAAATTCCCCCACTGCCTCATGCACGATTATACAAAGGATTTGCTTCAGTAAATTTGCCTGAGTTGAGAAAGAAGCCAAATGGCAAACATCGACATCATGATAGAACATAGTCCAGGGGCACAGGCATAGTGTGTCCAGACACCTGCATCATATTTTGGTAATGAGAAATCTAGGACTGAGGTGAAGGATACGAGGATGCTATTTCTCTTTTGAATCCTCTGCTGTACTGTGTGAATAAGAGTGCAGCATGTGAGGCAATGAATGCAGAAAGTTCTCTCAAAATCTTATGCTATTTTATCCTACTGGAAGGCAGACAGAAAGGGAGAGAAAATTCCTGTAAGGGAAATTAGTAGAATTGATGCAACCTGTGTTTCTCTGTATGAAGTGCTCATAGAGGCAGTAGGATAGAGTCAAGGGGAAACCACTGCATAGTCACAACATGCAGCGGGTGGGAACAGGCTGGAGGTATGGAGCTTGTAAAGCCAGGGAAAGGTGGTGACAGTGGAACTTGGAAATGACTATGTGAAAAACAGTCAAGTCCAGAGACTGTTAAGAGCAGACAAGCATCTCTGGCATTTTCTTTAAACAGACTCCTCTTTTACTACCAGGTATTACCGGGTTTCCACTGAGAAAATGAGATTTCAGAGTGTTTTCTGGGCACCTCCAAGTGCCCAGAAGAACGCAAAATGCAGATGTCTGCAGTGTCACTGCCCCACACCTCCACACAGCCAGTTCAATGAGAGCTGTTTTCCCTTGGAAACCCACTTCTTGTTTTTAGTATTTTCTGTTTAATTCCTGCGGCAGAGTGGGTTTTCTCTGGCCTGCCTTTCATTTTCTCTTCCCCCTCCCACCTCTTTCTAGAGTTACAAGCAGCTCCCAGGATCACACTTGATGAACCCAAATATCCCAGCAGAAGCCACACGCAGAAGCATGCGACATTCTGTTGCAGAGGAGAGACAGGACGGGGAGAGCCTTATAACGGTGCTATTATAGTAGGAGAGAGAAAAACAGCAGCTCCCCACAGCAGCTGTGAACTGGGCGAAATGCCCAGGGGCCCAGCGGCGACAGGGAGCGGGAGCCAGGCTGCTGGTTCCCAGGCAGGAGCGAGCCAGGGAGGCAGAAGAGATGGGGGGCACCGGCATGGGGAGGAGATTTACCTCCTGCCACCTCACTTGCCACCAGCACCCACGTCTTCAAATACACCTTCTGCATCAGCTTCCTCAGTCTCATCTCTGTTGGGGGAGGACCATGGGTCAGGATACATCTGTGCTGGGCCTCGTTTGGTAGGGTTCAGTGATTTACAGGGACACAGAATGCTAGGGGGGTGCTTTGAATAAATTAAATATATATATATAATATTTTATTTATGTTTATATTATATTTATATATATATATATATTTTTTTTTTTTAATAATCCGTGTCCAGAACTGACTGATCCATGGTTTTTGACACCCTCTATGCTGCACAGAGGCCCTGCAAGCTTCTTTTGCACATTATCAGTTTCTACCAAGCTACATATGACCTTAGCACAGCTGGTGCTGCAACTCAACAGCCATCACCTACCAAGTAGGCAAAAATGATGGCTGCTGGACTGCCAGCCTATGGAGAGCACGAGGCAGCCAGTTGCTATTACAGTTGGTACAGGTAGAAATAAGAAGCTTCTATCCTGATCCAGCACTGATCACTATCACTGTATCCAAGTCCTGTATCAACATTAAAGTAGGGCACATATTTGGTACATGTTAAAGCATTACTGAATTAGAGTGAAATTAATTCTGACACCCTGTAGGGCTCCCTTGCACCATATAAACCAGTGCTGTCTTGGGAATCCAACTTGCATCTGCATCATACATCACATTGTCTCTGCCGTAGCATGGGTAGGAAAGCATTTATTGTTTTTAGTTCATGACAAGAGTGTAAGATCCTTCCAGCCTTTAAAATGCACCAGTTCATCAGATAAAAGGACTTATGTAGGTGCAAACCACTATTATTAGCTGTGTTCCCATTTTTGAAAACTGTCAGAAGGAAATAGAGGGGAAAAAGCTACCTATTAGAGCTCCACAGGAAAGCAATAAACTATTCCAATAGAAATCTGGTCTAAGTAGCATCCTGTTAAAAAGAAAAGGTGTTTTGAGGTGACAGCACCAAGGTCTTAAGAACAGCAAATTGCTCGTTACCTTGTACATAAACAAGTCATCAGAAGTGCTGTTTTATACAGACACCTCAGTGTAATGCAGGGTAAGATTCAAAGACAGGTAAATATTTCCTGATGAAGACAGAATTCTAGTTTTCTTATTGAGTGTTCACAGTAAATCTACCTACGCACAGCTCTTGATATAGACTCTGGCCTGCACCGCAGCAAGGACGAACGTGGGGGATCCTTTCGTGGCTGGGCACGATGTAGAAGCCTTTCATTTCCCAAACAACCAGCTACCTGCCCTCCCTGAAGCTGTGCTTTTCATGCATCTTCAGTACACTGCTCATAAAGCTCACAAATCCTAAATTTCTGATAACCACATGAAAAATACAGGCAGTAACAACGTCTCTCCAAATTACCAGTTGGCATCACCAACAGAGATAGCAACCAGCAAGTTTGAATTCGAATACTTCCTAATTAGGATGTTAAAAAATACAACCGATGTAGCTGCTCATTTGGAAAACCTCTCTTAGCCCAGGTGCACTGTTTTCTTTTCAAGAAAGTGCCAAGGAGAAAACAAGGCAGCAAATTCCCTAATAGCATATCGTCCCCACAGCTCCTGTGAGCTTCCCCAGGCCAGCTTCCCCATCTGCACACCTCAGGCCAGCTTTTCACTGTGTGCAGAGCAGTCCCCAGCGGCTGCAAAGGAAAGATGTGGCTTGAAGAAAGGTGAGAAAAGTGCCACTGGCAGGTTTTGCATGAGAGGCAGAGTAAGCATAACTTCACCCACTGAGAGAAGAAAAACAGAACAGCTCGCCATGCACAAGGGGAGTTTTAATCTGTGGGTAATATCATGTAGTTTGTCTGTCAGCAAAAAATCCCTAATTTACACCATTTTAAGGTCTGCTTTCCAGTGCCACATGGTGATTATCAAAAAGAGATAACAGAGACAATGAGATCAAACTGACCGCTGGTGTTGCTGTCATCAAGCTGAGTTGAATAGGAAATAATTCAACATCTTCAAAATTTAAGCTCTATGTTCCCCACCTCCTTGCAAAGTAGGATAAAACTTGAGGACAGAGAAGCAGATTAAAGGACTGAAAAGAAGTATTTCTGTCTAGATTGAAGCATCTGAGAAAAGCCACTGAACACTGTGCTTAAGAACCTGGCAACTGCCCTGTTGAGAAGTCAATATATGCCAAGAGACAGCGAGTGGTGGCAGAAGAACAATCAATCCACAGGGGCTATTGCAAATTAGCCTTTCTACATGTATGCATAGCTCTAACACGTAAGAGCCTTGAATCTGGATTGCTATTGCAATAACATGTTTACCACAGATATAATCAATTAATTTGGATGATTTTTTTTTTCTTTTATCAACCTGCTGTTCACAGAAGTAGTCCAGTAAAATCTATTTTGAGGTGGTTTTGCTAACATGGGCTAGTTTTTAAGACACCTAAAACATTTATCTAAAGAAGTTAGATATCTCACTTTGAAATAAAAATATTAAAAAAATTATCATCAACCTCCTCCTCAAAGCACTTTAACAGAAGCCTTATTTATTGTTGGATTTCTGTAATACTGCAGCCCACGTATTATTTGTCATTTTCCTCTTTTTGGTCAATTTCTCATTTTAATCCTTTTCCTTATGCTTGTACCTCCAGACCTACTTAAAATATAGAAAACCACAAGCAAGGAATAATCAGTAAAAAGATGGCATCAGGAAAATTTCTGCATTTTAGGACTAGGGCTACTTAGACAATCAGTAACAAATTGACAGTTGTGCATCAGATATTCTTTTCTCACTGTTGGAGCAGCTATAGAACAGACTGGAAAAAAATCAGTAAACCCAACAACAATCAGTTTCAAATGGGTCTTACACACCAGTCGTCAAACAGCTGCCAATGACAGCACTTTCATACCTATCTAACAGTAATTGTGGGAAACAGTGAAAAGAGGTGAAACTGAGCAACAAAATCTGCACACGGGTAAGAGGTTTCTTATGGTAGAAAACATCTCCAGAGAGATGAGTTATACCTACCAAACACATCCACAATGCACAAAGCTGTGAAGTTAAAATGCTGCCAACATCCAGTAAGCTTTAGGGAGCGTGGGGCATCTGGGTGTGAGTTCAGACTATGTGCCATATGGGTTTGGGATGACCTCTGGCAGGAAAGTGGCTGCAGCTCTGGGATTAGGGACAGGAGACACAGACCAGGCACATCTCTCACCCCACCAAGAAGCTCCTTCTGCTTCGGCTTCCTGAGGGTGTTCACCATCACCTGCTGCCCCGAACTGAGATGCTGGTGATGAGGAGGGAGCATAAATCAATAGCCAAACGCTGCCGAGAAGAAAAAATATCTCAACAGACAGCTTAAAATTCAAACCTCTGAGCACAGCAAGCGGAGCAGCCTGCAGATGGAGGCAGCTCCGGCAGCTGAAGAGAGGCTGGGGGGAGGCTCTGGCAGAGAGGCTGGTGTGGGAGTTGTGCTCAAGCACTGAAGGGCTGTGGGCAGGTGGGAGGAACCTCGCTGTGCTCGGGGAGGGGAAGGAGACGAGAGGGAACAGGAGCCCTATTGTGATGTGCCTATGGTGGGGAATATAGAGGATGTAAATTACCATATTTTTTCCTCTGTGTTGTGTGTGTCTGATTTAAGAAGTCCGCTGATGGAGGGTGTTACTGGATCAGACTAATCTCAGGCTCCGAGTACATAAAATGAGTACATTTTTACTGCCGGGGAAAATTATTGTTAGGGCTCAGTGCCTCTTCAGGAAGCGCATCCTCTCCAGAACCCAGCCTGCCTGCGAGGGTCGGGGGTTCTGCAGCTGTAGCATCTTCCCCATGCCCCACCAGCCCCCACATCATTTACATCCAAGTGCTGCATGCAGCTGGAGAGCTGCTGGGCACCCTCCATGCATTTCTTCACAGCGATGCCTAAGAGGGCATCCGGAAGCCAGTCCCCCTTAGCCACAGGTAAAACCTTGGGTCACCCTCCTTTTGCTGCAGCTCCCAGCCTGCCCCTTCAAACCACCCCTATCCACTGTTTCTCCTGCGGTCCTGGCCCATCCTGGTCCTCTCCTTCCACTCCAGGGGCTCAAGATAGTACTGGAAGCTCCTGTATGTCTGAGATGCTTGCTCTTCCTGGACTGTTTTTATTCTGACTGTCAAAGAGATGCTCTTCATTCCCTCAATCCCCTAGCTGGGAGAAGAGAGAGAAGGACTTCCATGGGGATCTGGAAGTCTTGAGTGGTGAGAGGGATGGACATCAGCTGGAGCAAAGGTATTAACCACATGCTGTCCACTGCAATGTATGCAAATAGAAAGCACATGCACTTGGAAAGAGAAAACCACTTCTTGTGGAGCAGCAGAGCCTGGTGGCATTCTGCATCTCCATCTGCCAACAGAAAAAGGGAGACCCTTTGAGCTACAGGCTCCCCCAAGCACCCCTTCCCCAAGCACACCAGCCTGACATGAATTGTTGTCTAAAACCATGTTTGCTGGGCACGTGGACTTGTCCTCCCTCAGTGCTGTGCTTTTCCTGAGGCACTTTGCTTCTCCTCAGGCAAAAGCCATGCTTGAAACATGCCACATGCATAACAGCAGTGCCCCTATCGCTCTCCTTCCTGTTGTTCCTTCTCTGAAATCAGAAAAGCAAAGCTGCTATTCTGAATGAATGTTGCATAAGTAGGTGTGACAGAGATGTGTAATTTTTTTCTTCCTTAATCATGAGGAAATTTGTTTTCAAGTGCAAACTTGGCACACACATTGGTTGTACAAAACAAGTGTGGCTGCAGCACTGACATCTCTGACACAGACGTGGATGCCCTGCTGAGCAGCCTCGGTTTGTAAAAGAGTTTCTCTTTGGTATACAGAGAACATTTTGTTCCCAAGGACTGCAAAATATCTTATCCTAAAGGAGCTCAGCAGTGTGCGCCACAGGTTTTTCCCCTTCGTTTTACATTTCCTTGATAGAGTATAACAAGCTTCAGGCTCCACTGGACAGAAAACAGAATGCTAGACAGGACAGACAACTCTCCATTTCAAAGAGTTTATAAACCTGCATATTTAAAGACATCTTTCAGACTTACTAAATTTACTGCTTGGAAGGAGCAGGTGTTAAATTTCCAGTTTTCATCTTATCAGAAGCAATAAGAGGGGAAAGCTTTTCCATTCCTGAGATGCTCAAAGATTTGCCCAGCTGAGACCACTTCTTACTTTAGACTTCTGAGTACAATGTAAATGTGTCTAAGTACAGCTTAGAAGGAAATCTGTTCTGTGCAAGCACATTTCTCTCCATACTTGTAACTGTGCCCTACAGAAGCCAAGATGGCATCTGTGTGAGGCACAAGAAGGATCAACTTTGATGTTATCACTTGTCCTCTACCAGAAATCTCCATGATTTTATCCAACCATCCCATCTGCACAGGTAACACAAATAACTCGTATTTTGGTTAACTTAACTGGTTAAGCAATATTCCCTGTATCTTTACAGAAACAATAAGCAATAATGTTTTCTTTCACTTCCACTTAGAAGGAAACCTCCAAACAGAGGTGGACATCAAGCCTAAGTCCATCCCAAGAGAGGCAAAGATCAGTCTTGATCTAGTAACAGGTTTCCTAGACAACAGAATAGCAGAACTTGAAGGTCCCCTCTCATCACATAGCTTTGTAGGCCTGGAAACAATGAGGCCAAGGGCATTAAAAGACTGTGATTCCTGACTTTTAAGGGCTGGCAGTGCTTACCTCAAGTCATGCAGAGTCAAGAGGCATTAAAATGACAATGGACCCCAGGACATTTGGATTGGACATCAATCAGGCAGACTGCTTTCTAGTCACAGGCATGATTTTAGTCACATGTATTTTTAAACTTCCTAATTCCCCACAGAAATAGGATTTTGATAACATACACGTCTTTCCCAGAGTGGCATTAAGATTTTATAACCACTCCTGTAAGTGGACTGCATAATTTGATCGTGGCTTCATCCCTCCTGGACAGAGGGGCCCTGGTAAGCTCATGCAGAACCACTTATTTGCTGTACTGTCACACACATATCCTTTACGTACACAACAGACTAATGGTAGATGGTAGAAATATCTAGAAGGTGTAAGAAAAGAAGAGATGAAAGGCAAAAGGCAAAGTGAGTTCAGATAACTTAGGTCATTCAGCTTATCTGCTTGCTCACCTAAAGCTGCACTACTGCAAAGGAGCCCATTCCCCCACTGTATATCATGAGAACTAAAGTCCATAAATATAGATAAGCTTTATACCTTGCAGGATACAGTAATCATTTCACATGACTCCTCGTCCATGCACTTGGGAAATTCAGAAAATATCAGAAGGAAGGACAGCTTTCATCCTCATCTGTGCTGGAGAATCGCCTGAAGCATCCCCCGACAGCTGGGGCAACCTGCACTCAGCTATGCTGTGACTCGGGTTCCCATAGTTGCACGAGGGTGAGTGGAAAAGGTCACTAAAGGGGATAGGTATGGTTTAAAGTACAGGTATACCTCAGTTGGGTAAACAGGTGAGATACTGTGACAACCTTGTCTATATGCAGCACTGGTACATCTATGCCAGTTTTCCAGGCCCCACCTTGCTCATGTCCAGACACCACAGACTGTTGGTATGTACAAGGCATTTCTCTCTCGGCCCCTACAGCTCCTGTTCATGTGCGATAGCATCAATAGGCAGCAGCGAAATCATTTCTTCTCTCAAGCACATGGCAAATCCTACCCCCTTTCAGCGCCAGTTCTGCATGACATCAATCCTCCTTTCATCAGTCCCATGGTGCTCTCCTTTTGCCCTCCTCCTGGGAATTGCCAGGGTTCCATAATCAATTGAGCAATGGCTACATATCACTATTTGCGGCAAGTATTTACCCCAGCTGGGCCCAACAACAGCCAATCCCCATCCTTAAGAAAGCTGGTGGCATTACCTCAGTCAGGGAAGGAAATTTGGGAAATTTGGCTGCTCTGGGGAAACTTAGAAAAAAGACCCTGTCACAAACGTGCTGCCAAGCCACCCTGCTTATTGCAGCAGACAAATTACCTCCTGATTAATTCTGTCCCAACAAAAGTCTGCAAGGGCTGCCAGGCAGCAGCAACATTTGTTTAATCAGAGCCTCTGGAAAATTAAACGCTTTTGGTGCCTGGGATAGATATCACTTTCCTCCCCCTCTCTTGCTCTCTTCCCCAACCACGGAGTCAGAGCCATTCTCCTCCTCTGCAGCACTGTGAAGAATGGAATACAGATGAACAATTTAGAGCCAATAAATCAATCTTGTTTTACTTATTCTTGCTTCTTCCATGGCTTTCCTCCCACTGCTGTCCCCTGCCATACAAATACACATACATATAAATACTGCTTTGGCTAGGTCAGCGTGTTTTTTTTTCACCTTTTGTCCCACAGCAGATAACAAATTAACCTCATCAATAGCAAGACTCCCACCATGCCTTCTGCACGCTGGCTGTTACTACATTGTCTGCCTTCACACTGGCCTCTTGTGAACTGAACTCCCACTTGGACACAAAGGACAGCTATGAATTTTACGGTGTACTGCCCCCTTCTAAATAGATCTGTCTTTATAAAACACAATGTTTAGATAAGACCAATCAAGGAAGACTGACTTGGGGAAGATGCAAGTAAAAGGTTTTTCCTAATGCTCTTTGGAATACCCGTCTGGTAGGAGATCTGGGGAACACAACTGGCTAATTTGATTGCAGAATATGCCCTGCAAGGCTGTGCTGCACAAAACTATCATACTTTTGAGAGAGAGTCACGAATTGTACTTCAGTTCTAGTTGAAAATTAAGCAATTATTTTGTTGCTAAAATAGAAATATTCCATCTTTTGCTCTTTGTTGTGTGTGTTAAGAAAATCACTAGCAAAAAGCAGTTGCTTTCTCCATCCTCCCAGTAAGAGAAATAACCTATATCTGGGCTTGGAGGGACACAAAACACACCCAGCTTGGAAAGGAAAGGATTTTGCTTTTGAGGGGGGAAGTAAGGCAGATGAGAGTAATGGGGATCCACAACTTGCTAAAGAGCTGTTCACAGCAAATAGTGGGAATAGAGACATTTGTTTCTGTCAATATGGAACCTATCCCAGGGGCTTTTATGATGTTCTTTTACCAACTTGTTATGCCTTTTTTTTCTTTTTTTAAAGTCCTAAATTGCTATTTCATTTTACACATCTATCATTAAATGAATATAATAAATGAATTTAATGAATAAAATTAAATGAATTAAATAAAAATGGGGTATGTCACAGATATGTCCACAGCACCCTAATTCAGAAAGAATTAAAATAGAATTTACAGCGATTTTTACTGCGAGAGAGTTGTTATGAGCTCCTCAGGAAGGAAAGGAATGCACAGATCTGTTCTTTCTGTGCAACCTCAAATGTGTCAGAGCAGTAAAATAAATGATGCTATTTCAGGCATATTGTGCTGTATTATTTTTGGTAGTTCCCAGCAGTTTGGTAAAACAAGAAACATGAACCAACACCATGAGAGGTTCTGTTACACTTTCTATAACCAGTACCACACACGAATTTTTGCCGGTGATGACAATATTTACGATCTCAGGTGTATGATTGACATGTGCTTATTTTATTGCTGTCACCAGAGATATCTGCAATAAGAAAATAATTCCAGATAGCAGTTCATCTGAAATGTGGGGATGTGGCTTTGTAAACATGACAGGGAGCACCAAGGCCTGTATGTTAATTGTTGTAAAGGTCGCGTTAACAAACTTCAGTGGGCACTGGTGAGGGACACTTCAGCCAAAAGCTCCTTATGCTTGCTAGCAACTACACAGATTATATATGCACCAGAAGTGTACAGTCCTCTCACTCATAAACACAGAAACTGGAGAAGAAAAAGGAGAAAAAGGAAAGGAAAATCACAACGGCAAAGAATTCCCACAGGAGAGACATATCCACTGGGCAAAGTGATGATCACTAAATCACATTATAGAGCAGGACTGCCCTAATTTTTAACATTTTCTGCTACAACTGCTATAATACATTTAGCAAAACTCTCTTTTGGACTAAATATGCTTAGCTCTACTGAGTACAATCAATGGCATTAATTTATTCCAACAAAGTTCTGGCCAGTTTTTAAGGGATCAGCTAAAAGTATGTTATCTACTTTGTAGAGGCTTTGCTACAAGTATAAGCAACCACACTGAGGGAAAACTCTAGGGAACAGGCCACAGAACTTTGTTTTATATTTATGCTTTCAACAGGAATGCCATGTCAAATATATCTTGTTGTAAAAATCCTTTTCTTCCTGTCCTTGTCTGACCTGAAATTGCACCCAGCAGGTGAACGAGGCAAGCATCTTCTCTTTTGCAGCCACTGTTAATGTCCAGCTATGGCCCATGTTCCAGAGCGCTGTGGCCAAAGGAAAGGGAAAATTGACTACCTCTATTACAGGAGAGCAGACCAAATTTTGCTCTCTAGCTTAAGAAAATCACAGTGCAATGCATACTAAACTCTACTAAACTCTTTTTTTTTTTTTTATTTTATTTTATTTTTAAAACTATTATATTAGCTGCCATAGCCTAATTTCACCTTCTCCAGTCTTCTTTGCAGTTTGGCATACAAGATTCAGAGCTTTTAATTTCTGAAGGGACCATTAGATCAACTAGCCTGATCTCCTCCCTAAAAAGGTTGTTTTATTCTGGAGTTACATATGCACTGAATAGATCTCTAATACATCTTGGACTAGCATCTGGCTAAGATTTGCAGACACTGAGAGTTAGGGAATCCACCACTTATATGACTAATTTAAACAGCCTTTGTATCTCCATTCTTCTGATTCAAAAATAACCCCTAAGAGCTTATAATGGGCTTCTGCAATTGTATTCAACAGAAATGAAGTGGCAAAAATGCACGAAAACTAGGAAAATTATAACAAAATGGAAAAAAAACTTGACATTCTGGCCTAAGGATTTAGGAATGATCCTAATCAAATTTCTCTCCTTCGCATCCATATATATTAACTTATGGCTCCATGTCCTAAACTGTGTACAAGACGATTCCCAAATAATTCCCTTCTCCCTAGTCATAATTGCCTACAAGAAGAACGGAGTCTTCTGTGAGGAAAGGAGGATCATTAAGACTTTTGCAATTATGTAGCCACAAATTCATAACATCACTTTCCTTACCATATGCGCAATAGTAAAATTAACCTGAAATAATCTTAACAAGGATTATTAGGCAGGGTTAAAAACATCAATAACAACAACAAAAACAATTAATGCCAAGCTGTACCATTAAGTACTGAAACCCATTAATTTTTATTTTGGGTGTAGGAAATGCATCCAGATGAAGATATTTGTCTAAAGTCCAAATTATAGAACTGATTAGCAGAAAGGAATTGATACATACCTAGACACATGGCACATATAACATGCAGGGCCCAATTTAGATACTTTTAAGACTTAGCCATAGGTGGGAGTGCATTCATGCTGAAAGCGTGGTTTTACTGTGGGAACATATTCAAGATGCAGATGCTGCCTTAGGCAGCTTTTCTTCCCACACAAATCCCTCTTTGCCAACACTTGAATCAATCTGCATGGATGCACAGTGCTGAGATAGAGTAATGCAGGTTCACACATGCTTCTTACATTTGCTGCAAACCTGCTCTGTAACATCCTTCTCCTGATTCTTTGCTACAAAAGTGGCATGGTGTGTTTTCTCAGGTTAGATAGTCGTCAGAGTTTTGGAGGATTGTAAAATGAACCTCAAAATCCAAAACTGAGCTAGCTGCAGTTTTTGCCCATACACCTGCAGATTCACTAAGTGGTTGTGTGAGCCAAGTCAAAGCATGTTAATAACATGACTGGCAGTGGGCATTTCACACTGTGTATGGAAAAATGTAGGTCTGGAGCCTGATGACATAATAATGTGCTTGAATCGCTTTGCTCTGCTTAGAGAGAACTTGATAGATAGATTGGCTCTTGACAAATCCCAGCCATGATTTGTCAAATGTCTAAATGCCCAGAGACAAAATATAGGTACATATATATTTGTGTTCTCTAATGTAGGTATCACTTTCAATATGCCACATTCAAATATGCTATCTGTGCATCCACCCTTACCAGATGTACACTTTTTTTTGTGTTCCTGTTACTATTTTGCAATATGATTTTCACTCTTCAGATACCAAACTACTGTCTATACTCTCAGCATTTCTTCCTTCATTTGAGATTTCCAAGACTGTTTTTGGAGCTCATGGAATCCTAAAAAAAAAAAAAAAAAAAAAAAAAAAGCACCACAATGTGCTGCCAAGTAAGTAACCTCTTGACATTTTCACTCATGTATCAATCCTACCAGTTTAAAGTCTATTCCACAAGCTTCCCAGGAAAAAGGGCACACAATTTCCCTTCCTACCCACTCCACCATCCTGTTTCTGCTGCCTAGACCAAATACATGAGAAAGAGAGAACTCTCCCAACCGTCATCATGTTTTTTATGTGATGGTATGTTGCCACATATGCTGATTGCCAAGTAAGCAAGGAACATACTGTCCATGCTGAAAAAAAAAAGGTGTATTTTTGATTCGACAAAAAATAAAGTAGAACACATACATGAGGAAGCAGAACTCACAAGGCAGCTGTACAGGAGCTCCATATGAGTGGCACTGGACTGCCTCTGAGGCAAAGTCTTGGGTCCTGGCCTCTTGACTTTTATGCCCTTCCTTCAACATGCAGGATATTATAGAATCCACTGTTTCCCATGGTGTAAATGGAGCCCAGCAAATGTTCAACCACTTAGATGACTGAATTCTGTGGAGTCCCGCTAATTCTCACTATAAATTCATTATGAATATTTAAAAAATAGGTTTAAGTTTATGAAAATATGCAAACTACAGTAAACAGATATCAAAAATATACTTATCTGGGCATACAGACGAGGAAAGACCTTGAACCACGCTCTGTAGCACATACTGCCGCCCAGCAGTCATGAGAGTACAACTTCACCTCTCAAGGCCAACAACTAGCCTCAACTAGCCAACAAATGGTCAGCTTCCTGAAGCACTATGAAAGATTGGAACTCATTAAGGAGGAAAGATGAGATGCAATGTAATCTTTCTTAACTATTTTTTTCTTAAATAATTCTTGCTTACTGAACTTGTATTACTTTCACTAGTGAGCACCCCTAGTGTCGTGTTCCAGAAAACCAACTAAGCATCATTATGTTTCTTGTTACTCTTGAAAAGATTTTTGTGGATTGAGCTTACAGCTGACATGGCTTGCATATATGATAGATTCCTATTGTTCTAGGATCCCTAGGAATAACATTGTTTGACTCCTCTTTAAAAAAAAAGATGAATAGAAAGCATGTGCTGGTTCTGTAACTGATAACTATGTTTCTGTCTTAGCGATAATGTACAAGTGACTTTTACCTTTATTCATGAGCACTGAATCTCCTATTCAAAGTCTTTTACATAGTCTCATATCCAATCTACTGCTCATTGCTCTCCATCTCTTTTGGCATATGGAGCAGATTAGCAAACACTTGTCATTTGCCAATTTGAGGAGATCTGCTGTGTAGCTGTCTGGACTGTGACCCACGTTTCCTGCTTTATTTTTTGCAGTTCCCTATGACTGCAATAGCCTGCACTCAAACATAGGAATGCATTTGTAAGCAATCCGCTTATAAAACCAGATCAACAGAATTTTGGAGAATCCATGTTTTTGTTCCTAAAAACATCATCATTACAATTCACATGATTACTATACCTGAACTATAACCAATATCAGCCTATCAGAAAATGGAGTATTATTCACATCCAGGTTACTTGAGATGCTGTTCTACTTCAAGTGTCACTTAACACAGACTTAATGTATCATGCCAAAGGGCAGCCTTCACTTTACTAGTAGACATTCTGCTTCATTTTCCTCATCCCAGGGAGGACTGCCAGTACTGAGTAGGGGACAATGTTCCTTCTGGGTGCAGCTGGCATCATGAGCTGTTAGAGAACAGTGGGAACATATAACCTGGAACAAGTAGCTAAAGTCTGTAATGAACAAAAGGGCAAATTTTGCAGTCAAATTTACCCAGACACTCTGATTTTAGTGAGACTATCCAGAAAAGTAAAGGAGTTTATCTGAATGGATTGGTGCTCAACTGCTCTTAGCACATAAGTACTCTGTGAAGGGAATAATTGGGAGGAAATTAACAAAACCAGAAGAAGGCGACATTTTGGCTATATATCAGACAAGTAATGTCAGGTTGTGGAATCATCTTCCAAGACAAACAGAAGAAACAGCCTAAGCTACTTAAAAATTAACTGCAGAAGTTACATGGTAAGTTCCATGCTCACTGAGGACTGGGCAACATGACCCAAGAAACCTTTTGTCATCCACAGTGAACATAATTCTATCCTGATTACAGATGTAAAACATATTAAGCTTATGTAAAAATGTAATTAATTATATTCTACTTTGGGTACATGGCTTATTTAATGGGATGTCTCCAAGGAAAGCAATTTAGTAGTGCAGCCAATAACATTGTCAGCTGTTTAACTGGGACAGATTAGCATAAATTCAACTTAATAGGCACATGTGTAGCTTAGACCAAGTAATTGTACATCACAGTACAATTCTACAATCCAGAAGTTTTAAAACCACTGCATTAGCCTACAAAGTAAGTACATAAATGAAATACCTGACCAACAGAATGTGTTGTTTTAATTGCAGAGGTGTATTTTTCATTTCTATCATATTTCTTTGATATATTTCCTTGCTATTTCAAGTCTTTTTAAATCTTTAATATTTTCATAGTCTCTTTGGTATAAGCATTTACCCAAATGAGCAACTTTCTGCCTTGCAAGAACTGTTTCATTACTGTATTGAAACCCATGCCATGTTATCACCCCCATCTAAAAAAAGGTGGTGGATGACTGCTGCACTTCAGCAGTCTCCCAGACGTATTCAGATTCTGATACAATTGCTTCTAGTAATCCTCTCTAAACTATGGAAAATTACAGTACCACATTTTCCAGATGTTCCTGCTCCTCAGCAAGATGAAAGAGCCATCCAAATATTACTCTGTCAGCCCACAGATCTGGACAAATATTACTATTTTCTGTAGAGAAAAGAAGGGGCCTAGGCTTTGTTTAATGGCATGAGCAATCCGTTAAGAACCGGTGATCCAGAACCCAGAGAAACACATTACTGTAAGAATGACTCAAGAAGTAATCATCAAAACATACTCACAAATACAGCACAGAAAGGCATTAATTCAAAATGACTTATCACCTCATAAAGTCACCATATAGAACAAGCCATGTGCTGGGGCATCTGTGTAGTCTGCTACCTGTCTCCTATGCCAATCCTTGTTGGAAAAGTTTTTCATGCTCTAAGTCATTATAGGAAAGTTTTCTTCTAACCTTAGATGTGGACACCCGATTTTCTGCAGCCTGGCAGTATCAGATTCCGTACAGTTAACTTTTAATAGTCAACACGTAGGTTGTTGATGTAATTTTTGTATCTATTTTTCCTCAAGAACATGACAGCCAGAAGTCCAGTCTATGAATGACTATGGAAGACAATGATCAATGGTATCTCAAGCTTACTCTTCAATAAACCCCTATTTGTTCTCCAGATTAATCACAGATGACCTTGGAGATAACATGGTGATGGCAGGGGAGTCTGTGGCCTAGGTCTGCTAAGGATGGCATAAACAAATACTCATGTTTTCAAGAGTAGGGTATCTCTACAGAGAAAGCACATGAAAGACATCACTCTCCTTCTCTCCTGAAAATCACTAGCAGGAGACAGAGTTAAAAGGGGTTAGGTTTCAAGTATTTATAGGACTCTCACAACATGCCTGTGACTTCTAGCTGCCACGATGGGAGGACAAGGAGTACCTGCAGATCCCATGTTACATCTGCCCAGCCTATGTGGATGTCATGGATCTGGTCATGGAGCTGGTCATGACACTCGACCCCAAAATCTAGGCACCTAGTTAGGTCCCACAATGACTACAAATAGTACTCAATTTCCTGATAACTACTTCTGAGGTGCTCAGGGGATCTTGGAAAGAGACACATCCCCTTGTAATAGAAGACCAGATCTTTAAAAACCCAGAACCAAACCAGAGTATGGTGGCATGCTAGAATATTATACATTTCCTCATTTTATAAAAATGTTATACACAAACTTTTACTTGAAAGCAACACTAAAAAAAATAATAATAATAATAAAAAAAAAACACTGTGAACATGAGGTTCTGAAAAAACAAGAATGTCTCCAAAGCAATCTTTGGATTGTATCCCAAGACTCATCTTACTCTGGGTTATCCACAAGGTATTACAGTATTTCAAGCACCCTCTCACCCTAGGTCATTGAAAAGAGATTTCACTGTCTTCCATGTTTACCTGTAGACTGAATGGCCGACTACCGTACTCCTGAAGAAGAGGTATAATGGGTAGGTTAAATAAGTTAAGTGAGGGGGAAAGTATACAGATCTGCAGTGGTAATTTAATACCCTGCCAAACAGGACAAGAACTTGTAGGATTGGTCTATACCACTTAAAAATTCAGAGTAGGGAGTGGATCCATTTAACTGAATCAGGAGAAAAACATACCAAGTAAGTAATAATTCCGTGTTCGTCTGTTTCTTTCCAGGCTTGAAAGTTATGATAATTCATAGCATACAAAATAGGTTATAGGCAACAGATGTTAAGTGCAAAAGACCCCTGAATTAAATGAATTTAAGGTTCCTTCCAATCCAAACCATTCTGTGATTCTGTGAGTTTTGCTTTAGTGTCACAACCTACCCTCCAAGTCTATATTTTTACCATTTATCATCTGACAGGTTTCCAGCTGCTGAGTTTCTATTATCACTTAAGCATTTCATTTTTTTATAATTATTTTCCAAATCAGGATGACCAATCTTTAATTGTACATTTGTATAAATATTCAATCAGCTCACAGTATGTGAGATTATGTAGTTTAGGACACAATTTCTGGTAAGCATTTAATTCTTTCAAATCGTATTACATTTTAAATAAAAACTATAGCTGAAAAATCAGGCTTCTATCCAGATGTGATTAAAAACATCCTGAAAACAACTGTTTTTAAAATTATAATCACAAATTACTTTTACAAGGACTTTGGAAAGAGGGTAAAAGCAAAATGTGTACGTGCCTGCGTGCACATTCATATGTGTGAGATATTTTTTAAAAATGCCATGAAAACCCTAAACACCTTATTTGCTCATCCTTCACAAAAATCACATATCCGGATAAATTGGAAGTCAATCCATAGAGAAACATGAGGAACCACACTGTGAGGTGTACTTAAAATAAAACAAACAAAAAAATTCAACTGTTTCTATTATAAACCAGTTTCCATTATAATACTATCACTATTCTGGGCAAAAGTAATTTAAGTGGGTGAAGCAGGACTGGGAACAATACTTGGAATTATTATTTGAAGTCAATTGATGTAACCTGCCAGTTGGCTTTAGCCATGGCATTGTTTTTTAAACTTCGAATAAAAATACAAATCTGTATTTTTTCCTTCAAAAATGTTGTGAAGTGTTACCTAAATCCAGGTCTCCTTAGGCTTCAAGCAGTTACAGAAAACATTAAAAAAAAAAGTATATCTTTGTGAAAATCCCCCTCACCTTTGCCTTGAAATTGTAACTACTTCAAGTTCAATTTAGAACATTAGCAAGGAGTAGTGATTTCTGCATTTCCTGTACGATTTCTGCATTTCCTGTATGACATTTCCTGTCCCATACGATTGCGTGTGTGAGGTGCGAGCAGGTGGGTGACCTGGTCCGCATGGTGGCGGAGCTCAAGGAGGAGGTGGAGAGGTTGAGGGACATCAGGGAGTGTGAGCGAGAGATAGACTTGTGGAGTAACTCCCAGCAGGGCCTCAAGGAGAGGTACCGAGGTGAGACACCCCAAATGGGGGTGGACCCCCTGCCCTGTAGCCGTAGGGCAGAGGGGGGGAATCTGGGACTTGAGGAGGAATGGAAACAGGTCCCTGCTCGACATCACAGGCGATGCCCTCCCCTTCCGGCCCCGCCTTCCCAGGTGCCCTTACGCAACAGGTTTGAGGCCCTGGAGCTCAACAGACCAGTAGCTGAGGAAGAGGTAGCAAGTGTTCCCAGGAGGATGCCTAGGGCGAGGAGGTCGACTCCACACCTCAGGACTGCCTCCATCAAGAAAGACAGGAGGGTTATTGTTGTTGGAGACTCTATTTTTAGGGGAACAGAGGGCCCTATTTGTCGGCCTGACCCTACCCGTAGGGAAGTCTGCTGCCTCCCTGGGGCCAGGGTCAGGGACGTTGCCAGGAAGCTTCCCAACCTGGTACGCCACTCTGATTATTATCCTCTTTTGATAGTCCAGGCGGGCAGTGACAACATTGAAGAGAGAAGTCTGAAGGCTATCAAACGAGACTTTAGGGGGCTGGGTTGGTCAGTGGATGGAGCGGGAGTGCAGGTGGTGTTTTCATCCATCCCTACGGTGGCAGAGAGGGGTACAGAGAGGACACGGAAAGCCCACCTGTTAAACACGTGGCTCCGGGGCTGGTGCCAACGCAGAAATCTTGGGTTTTTCAATCATGGGGCACTTTACTCAGCACCTGGCCTGATGGCCACAGATGGGTCCCTATCTTTTAGGGGAAAAAGGATCCTGGGCCAGGAGCTGGCAAGGCTCATTGAGAGAGCTTTAAACTAGGTAGGAAGGGGGATGGGGCTGAAGCAAGGATTGTTGGGGCTGTGTCAGGGGGAACAATGGCAAGGCCGGCGGATAAGGCAATGGCCCAGCTGAAGTGCATCTACACCAATGCACGCAGCATGAGTAACAAACAGGAGGAGCTGGAAGCCATCATGCAGCAGGCAGGCTACGACTTGGTTGCCATCACGGAGACGTGGTGAGACCAGTCTCATGACTGGAGTGCTGCAATGCCTGGCTATAAGCTCTTTAGAAGGGACAGGCAGCACAGAAGGGGTGGTGGTGTGGCTCTCTATATTAGAGAGTCTTTCGATGTTGTAGAACTCGAGGCTGGGAATGACAAGGTTGAGTCCCTTTGGGTTAGGATCGGCAGGGACAACAAGGCTAGTGTCCTGGTCGGGGTCTGCTATAGACCGCCGAACCAGGAAGAGGAGACGGATGAGGAGTTCTATAGGCAGCTGACAGAAGTTGCGAAATCTTCAGCGCTTGTACTCGTGGGGGACTTCAACTTCCCTGACATATCCTGGAAGCACAACACAGCCCTGAGAAAGCAGTCTAGGAGGTTTCTGGAGAGCGTGGAAGATAGCTTCCTGACGCAGCTGGTTAGTGAACCTACCAGGGGTGGTGCCCCGCTAGACCTTCTCTTCACAAACAGAGAAGGACTGGTGGAGGATGTGATTGTCGGGAGCTGTCTTGGGCAGAGTGACCACGAAATGGTGGAGTTCACTGTTCTTGGCGAGGCCAGGAAGGGGACCAGTAAAACCGCTATATTGGACTTTCGGAGGGCTGACTTTGAGCTGCTCAGGACACTGGTTGGTGGAGTCCCTTGGGAGGCGGTTCTGAAGGGCAGAGGGGTCCAGGAAGGCTGGGCGCTCTTCAAGAGGGAAATCTTAATGGCACAGGAACAGTCTGTCCCCATGTGCCCAAAGACGAGCTGGAGGGGAAGAAGACCGGCCTGGCTCAACAGAGAATTGTGGCTTGATCTTAGGAGAAAAAAGAGGGTTTATAATCTTTGGAAAAGTGGGCAGGCCACTAGGGAGGACTTTAAGGATGTAGTGAGGCTGTGCAGGGACAAAATTAGGAAGGCCAAAGCTCATCTGGAGCTCAATCTGGCTACTGCCGTTAAAGATAACAAAAAACATTTCCATAAATACATCAACAAAAAAAAGGAGGACTAAGGAGAATCTCCATCCTTTACTGGATGCGGGGGGAAACTTAGTTACAAGAGATGAGGAAAAGGCGGAGGTGCTCAATGCCTTCTTTGCCTCAGTCTTTAGCGGCAATACCAGTTGTTCTCTGGATACTCAGTACCCTGAGCTGGTGGAAGGGGATGGGGAGCGGGATGTGGCCCTCACTATCCACGAACAACTGGTTGGTGACCTGGTACGGCACTTGGATGTGCACAAGTCGATGGGGCCAGATGGGATCCACCCAAGGGTACTGAGAGAACTGGCAGAGGAGCTGGCCAAGCCACTGTCCATCATTTATCAGCAGTCCTGGCGATCGGGGGAGGTCCCAGTTGACTGGCGGCTGGCAAATGTGACGCCCATCTACAAGAAGGGCCGGAGGGCAGACCCGGGAAACTACAGGCCTGTCAGTTTGACCTCAGTACCAGGGAAGCTCATGGAGCAGATCCTCCTGAGAGTCATCACGCAGCACTTGCAGGGCAAGCAGGCGATCATGCCCAGTCAACATGGGTTTATGAAAGGCAGGTCCTGCTTGACGAACCTGATCTCCTTCTATGACAAAGTGACGCGCTGGGTGGACGAGGGAAAGGCTGTGGATGTGGTCTACCTTGACTTCAGCAAGGCTTTTGACACCATCTCCCACAGCATTCTCCTCAAGAAACTGGCTGCTCTTGGCTTGGACTGGCGCACGCTTCGTTGGGTTAGAAACTGGCCAGGCCCAAAGAGTCGTGGTAAATGGAGTCAAGTCCAGTTGGAGGCCGGTCACTAGTGGCATTCCCCAGGGCTCGGTGCTGGGGCCGGTCCTCTTTAATATCTTCATCGATGATCTGGACGAGGGCATCGAGTGCACCCTCAGTAAGTTTGCAGATGACACCAAGTTAGGTGCGTGTGTCGATCTGCTTGAGGGTAGGAAGACTCTGCAGGAGGATCTGGATAGGCTGCACCGATGGGCTGAGGTCAACTGCATGAAGTTCAACAAGGCCAAGTGCCAGGTCCTGCACCTGGGGTGCAATAACCCCAAGCAGAGCTACAGGCTGGGAGATGAGTGGTTGGAGAGCTGCCAGGCAGAGAAGGACCTGGGAGTGATGGTGGATAGTCAGCTGTGTGCTCAGGTGGCCAAGAAGGCCAACGGCATCCTGGCTTGTATAAGAAACAGTGTGACCAGCAGGGCTAGGGAGGTGATCGTCCCCCTGTACTCGGCTCTGGTGAGGCTGCACCTCGAGTACTGTGTTCAGTTTTGGGCCCCTCGCTACAAGAAGGACATCGAGGTGCTTGAGCGGGTTCAGAGAAGGGCGATGAAGCTGGTGAGGGGCCTGGAGAACAAGTCCTACGAGGAGCGGCTGAGGGAGCTGGGCTTGTTCAGCCTGGAGAAAAGGAGGCTCAGGGGTGACCTTATCGCTCTTTACAGATACCTTAAAGGAGGCTGTAGCGAGGTGGGGGTTGGTCTATTCTCCCACGTACCTGGTGACAGGACGAGGGGGAATGGGCTTAAGTTGCGCCAGGGGAGTTTTAGGTTGGATGTTAGGAAGAACTTCTTTACCGAAAGGGTTGTTAGACACTGGAACAGTCTGCCCAGGGAAGTGGTGGAGTCACCATCCCTGGAAGTCTTTAAAAGACGTTTAGATGTAGAGCTTAGGGATATGGTTTAGTGGGGACTGTTAGCGTTAGGTCAGAGGTTGGACTCGATGATCTTGAGGTCTCTTCCAACCTAAAAATTCTGTGATTCTGTGTGTTATTTTTCCAAAAAGTGGCATTGTTAAAGGAAAAAAAAAAAAAAAAAAAAAAAAAAAAAAAAAAGAAGAAAGTGAGGGGGGAGGAATGGGACCCCCATTTCTACTATTCACCAGTACCCACCCGTCTGCTGGCTGCAGCAGGTATAAATGAACACTAAAACTGGGCACCATCCATCTGGCTTTTCAAAGAAGCTGGTAGATGAGAATCAAGTGAATTGGCTCAGATCCTGATTTAAAGCTTCACCCATCTGAAATCCTGGTCCTGATAATTAAAACACTATAGAAGGTAGGACCTAGCTATTTGAAAGACTTCTCCCCGTGCCTCAGAAAGAGTATGATCAAGGGATAATGTGAGACCAGAGAACACTGATCGCAGTCATACATCCTGCAGAGGTTATTGAACACAGCAGGTTTTTCAGGATGTCCTAAAAATTCTTATATTAGCACCTCAATGCCTTGACAGAAGGTGTACTAGAAACAAAAGGTAAGAGAAAAGCTGAAAGAAATGTATAACCTGATAACCGCTCCATGCTGCAGTATATGGAAAAAGTCTCTCTGACTTACGTATGAATATGTAATTTACTGTCTAGGAAATTTTGGAAACATTATACTTAAAACTGAAAGAAAAAATTTGAGCTGCACATTTTCCTGTGAACATAGGGAGAAAGGT
Source organism: Aythya fuligula (assembly GCF_009819795.1). Lineage (NCBI taxonomy): Eukaryota > Metazoa > Chordata > Aves > Anseriformes > Anatidae > Aythya > Aythya fuligula. Next base: position 63,150,144 of record NC_045560.1, read on the forward strand.
TTTCTGGCATCTGATTGATAACTTACACTTATTTCCACTTAGGCTAAGATTTTGATTAGCCACCTCTCACCTAAATTTCTATTAAATAACCCTTCCTGAGACCCCATATTGCCCTCCTAGTATTTATTTTCCATTGCCTTTCCTAATGTTTTCTGTCCTTAACTGAAGTCTTTCAAAGTGCTTTCTTCTGGTAGAATAAAAGCCACACTGAAAGCCTTCAAATACAATACATAGGACCCAGGAAGAAAAATAAGTAGAGCTGCTGAACGTACGTATCAAACCCATGACACGTACATTCATGCAGACATAAACTTAACTGAACAAATGCGTGCTGATCTCTGAAACACTCACTGGATCATTCAGCTGCTGCCTCTACACTAAAGAAGTGTTGCCCTCTGGACTCCACACGGAAAAAGGGATGCTATTAAAAATTCAAAGAGAAGGCAGGGTTGTTTTTGCCAGTTTGTGAATTTGTTGAAAAAGTGACCTTTCAACACCTGTGGGAAACTGAGCTTACATTTTTTATACCATCGATATATGTGCTAATTTAGAGCAAGTTACAGCCAGTATGTGTTTCTAGAAATAATAAAACCTCAGACCCTGGTTGGACAGCAATTTGAAAACAGACTGCTGAAGGACAGAGGGATGTTGCTATTGACTCCTCTAGAAGAGCTCCTTCTTTGAAGTTGTATCTTTTAATTATATATCACTACAGTGGCATCAGATTTTCAAAGAAATAAGGGAACAAGAGTATCACATTGGTTTGAATACTAAATGTCTTCAATAATTTTTCTCTTACATGTTTTGCTTACAGTGCCTAAGACCTACAAACTACTTCAAACTAATCAGAAGTAACTCATCTGTTTCCATTTAGAATGGTTTCCTCAAAAATCTGTTTAATTTGGCAGCAATTTTCAAGGGGGAAAACATGCAACTTTGACAGCAATACTGATGACGCAAACCATGCCCAAGTCCTACAGGGTTACATTCTCCTATTGAACCGTAAAGACCATTAGTATTAATAGAGGCTATGAACATGCAGTTCCCTCAACACATCAATACAGCACTGCTGTAAGGGAAAGAAAGGGCATCACAAAGGAGTGCAGTGCCTGTTTCCATATGCATTACTCAGAGGTCAAGGTCTTCAGAACTAATAGGCTGGAGGCTCATGCTTACAGACTTAGCTTGGCTTTCTAGAGGGTTTGGAGAAAGTCAGCTTTCGAGAATGACATATTAACTCTGCTCAAATTTGATGAAGACACCTTTCAGAATGGATATACTGCTGTAGGTTGCAATAATCTCGTCCATGAGCATCTCTTACGTAAACAAACGAAAGACTTCTTAAAAGCAGGTGGGCAATTTGCTCTTTAATCTTTTCTCTAGTTCCTTTTTCTTTTGGATTTTATTAACTGAAGATTCTTACCTTAGTATTTCCATTAGATATAAAATTACCAAAAAATGTTCCAAAAAGAGGTCAACTCATACTAATGTTTCTGTCATTCATTATCCAGATATAGGGCAAGAGTACACTGCCTGCTGTAAATGTAGGTCAAAGACTCATCACCACAGATGCCAACAAAATAAACCCTAATGACGTTCCATTTATACAGTTTAATCCTCTTTCTTTAAAACAAACAAACAAAAACAAAGAAACAAACAAACAAAAAAAAAGAGAAACAAAACAAAAGCAAATAAGGGATGAGTCACTCTGGGATTTAAATCTGCACAACTAAGTAATTCATCATACACTATTCTGGAAGCATAGTGTACTTTAGGAAAGAAACTGAATGTTAAATAATGGGACTCAGCAAAAAAACAAGATGGGTATTGTTCATGTTGGAGTGTAGAAAAGGAATGTGATTTCTCATTATTGATCATATGTAGGAGACTGCACTTTTGTAAAGCAATCTGGTGAAGAAATGTAAAGCCCAATAAAAGAAGAGCTTTGTCCAAAAACTACAAGTAATGAACATATAGTAAATATTATCTACATATTGGAAAGTGCATGTGAAACGTTTCTATAATTAAATTCTAAAGAGACAGTGGAACATGCTTCTTTATCCTCTTATCCTCATCTGTGATTGAACAAGTGGGTATCAAAAATAAAAATAGGCATTTTTCAGCTCCAACCAGGCAAAAGCTCATCTCTCAGTTCTGCTATTACAGTGCCCATAGCAACATATTTACTGATACAGAAGCAGATTAGTGATTAACCTAGGAAAACATTCACTCAGTGTGATGCATGACATGATTTGACAGAAGGAGATGAAAAATCATTGTCCCAAGAAAATACTATGGAGGATGTACACGCCTCTCGCTAATGTATCACAGAAAAACTGCCACCGGAATGGACCTTGGAAGGTTCATCTTGTCCAGACCCACTGCTCCTGTATACCACCATACATACATGTAGGCTTGCACATTAATTCTATACACATGTAGAATTACACACTGCAATTTAAATGGTCATTCATGCAATGTGCTTACTTGTATCATCAATGGATAATGTGTTTTGTTTTGTTTTGTTTTGTTTTTTAGTTGGCAATTTAGGCATTCCTTTTAATTGTGGGAGTTTTGACTTAAAATTAATTAGAATTAAAACTACCCACTTTTTCCTCTTTTAGTTATTCTGATCCCACAATCATACATTAGGAGCAATTTTAATGATTTGCAAAAGGAAAACGTTACAGAAAAAATGACATTTATTTAAAGTGCAGTAACTACTCTGAACTAGAGTTGGCACATATATTCTGGAAAGGCTTTTAAGATGCTTTACGTGACTACATCCACTGTAGAGGATCACTTTCTACTTTTTAAGTTTATTTAATGCTCATCTAACTTTTCTGAGGCTTCATCAGTCTTACTGTTGTCATTCCAAATGATCTCTGCCACGGCTATTATGATATGCTGCATCCAACACTGATGGTTCTGTATTATTATCTACTAGAAAACACAAATTTCTCTCCTAAAAACAATCAAATAAACAACAGCATCAACAAAAGAAACATCAGAGAAGTCTGCAATTATCCTTAGATATACGAGTGACTCTAGCCCTTGTAAACTGTCCACATCACCACCCATAGAGTTATGACAATTAACAGCAGCTGAAGTTTTGACTGGCTTTTTGGAATACTTTGATGTTGCTTTCTCTGAATGAAACTCTTACCTCTCTTCTTACAGGTCAGGTTTAAGAAAAAGGACTGCAATAACACAATGATGAAAATGTCATGAACTTTACTTCAAATGAGAGAGCAAGGAAATGGTAGCTTACAGGTCACTAAGCTTCTCGGTTGTACACAGCAGTGACAACTGCCATCACATTGCATTATACTCTTACAGGGTGCCTCTTTTCTCCTTCTCTGAGTGACACAAATTGGTATTTTATTCCTCTGTTGAATCTATGTCATGAGAAATGAGATTTCAAACCAGAGCAGACTCTGATTTCAGGCACAGCTTGAGACATAAGTATTTAAAACAATGTATTTATACAATGTATGAATCCATATTTATACATTATACATGAGAAAAAAAAATCTAACAAAACACTTGAAACTTGTTCAGCAGCAGGATGGTCTATTCAGTGTAAAAACATTTAGCACACTGTATTTAGCTTCTTTTGTAACTTGCACACTTCATCCCATGCATCTAGGCATGACAGGTGAAGTGCACCAAGCTCTGGGAGGCAGACAGGGATGGCAGTAGGAACAGAGCGAGTTGTGTGGGGTTCAGCTTCAAACAGAACAGGCAACAGCATGCACACATACAAAGAAAGCTTGTTGACCTCTCCTTGTATTTGTGAATTTACTGGCCTACAACTCAGAAGCCAAGATTCTTCCAGCTTGTTCTTTCAGCAAACCAAGGCAGAACTTCAGTGTGTGAAAAGAACAGCTTTGAATGAAACGATGTAACTTCTACAAGACACACAGGAGATTTGCTAACATTTAAAAATGCTTAAAAAAATAAATCAAGGCAATAGACGTGCTGTCTCTCTAGAAATGGCACTTTCAGTCTGGTAACGTTCTGCAGCTCAGACAGAAATCTCCTCTTGACAACTCTTTGTGCCCTACTACTTACGGTTTGTCTAGTTAAACTATTATTGAACATAATTATTATACAAAGTAATGACAATTATCTCAAAAAATCCTAAGATATTTGCATGGCCCTTTTCACAGCCCTGTTTTTTCAAGCTCTTGTCGCATAAAAAACACTTGGTCTATCTTGGGAAAAATGCTTTCAACTAGGTCACATCTCTGCTTAGTTTTTGCCATCTTAGCTATGCCAGTTACTTGCAAAAAAGACCAGACCAAACAAAACAACAATAAAAACTGCACCCAGTTGTTCTGGGCAAAATCCCTAATGCAGATGTAGCTATAACAACAGAAGAACTTTCATCATCTGGGTTGATTGTGTAATTACACAGAGATTACATAGAAGAACAGCATAAAATGCCTTCAAATGGCATATGCTGTGTCTGCCCCAAGAGATACACAGCTCTGCTGACTGATGAGACTTTGGAATGAACCTGCACCGTAGGCAAACGCTTTGAGGGAACAGATTACGAAGTCTGAGATGTTCCTTTAAAAAGCAATTCCTGATATTATGCCTGTAAATCAACATTTTTGCAAATGAGACAGTGATTGTGCTGGCTGGCTGATGCCTGAAATTCATAATCCTGAGATTTAGGCTGCCCTCAAAAGGGTCATAAAAGCCAAAAACATAATCATGACAAATATAAGTATCTGCCTATTTGACTGCCATTTATTGATAAGCCTTCTGTAGCTGTTACAGATTTTTGGCAGAACCTCTATTTGCACAGAAGATCCCCCAAATGATACTAGTCCTCCAGGTTCTAGTCCTCAACTTGAACGTTAGCCCGTTACTCCTCATGATGTACAAGTTCTTTGTGGCTTCTTCATAAGCTTTCCTTGCCGTTCAAGTCCACCATGGTCTCCTGGCTCTCTGAAGACCACTGTAAACTGTATTAAATTACCTGACACAGACTGAGCAAGAGAGAGAGGTTCTTGCTGTCATTTGGTGTGTGGAATATATATATACAGTATTTTCTATAGTTACATATTGTTCATTTGTTCCTAGTTGTTTTGGCAGGTTTTCCTTTCAAATTATTTCTTCTAGGCTCTTAATCTTCATCTCCACTTGCCAAAGAAAAATGGTGAACAAGGCACACAGCTCTCAGCAGGAGCAGGAGCAACACTCTGAACGAGGAGAACAGCAAAGCTGACAGCTGTGCTTTTCTGCACTGAGCACAGTGGGTAAATCAATACCCCGGCAGCCCTGCTGCCATCTGTGGAGTTTCTGGAGCAGACAGGTTATTTATAGAAACTTGTTTGCACAAAGCCAATATTTACCTGTCGGTGCTGTCAAAATTTGCAATCCATCTTTGCTGTTACTCTGCTGTTTTTCATGTCAAGAGTGGAATTTTCCAAAGGAAAATACTGTAACGTTCCCCCCCCCTTAAATGTTCCCTTCCTGCGAGGATTGGTTACATTAATTGTTGCAGCAGGAATGCATCTGGTTTCCATGGGGCTTTGGGGATCCTCCAGAATGCTGGAAAGCTTAAGGGATGTCAACTCTGAGGAGCCCATTTCTTTGTCCTGTTCCAGCAGCAGCAGCATGGCATTTCCCTGCCAAGGCCAAACTGAGATTTTACATTACCAAAAACAACTCTTCCCCCCCCCCCCCCCCCCAATCAACAAAAAGGTTTCCTTTTTGAAAGTTTGGCTACTGTTGCTACTGTAGTAAACATAGCTATTATTTTCAAGCAGAGGAGAAGTTTTCAAGCAAAATGGCAGTGCATTTGCCTTCATAAATGAGCTAAATTTTTACAGCCAAGTCTCAGGAATGAAATGCACAGGTGATCTCAAGCCTGGCTGACATTTCCACCACCAAACGACAGCCATGCCTAAGACTATATGAAGGTGGCAAGAAAGAGTAACTAACCTCTGGTTTCTGTCCCAGTTGCTTCAGGTCAGAAGCTGGGTTGCACCACCAGGACAGCATTAGGTAGTGGGACTGGCTTCTGCCAGTACCTTTGGGTGGCTAAGCAGAGGCTGCTGCTCCAAAGGACTATTCTCAGAGATAAAGTTCAATTGAAAGTTGCGATCAAACCCAGCAAAATAAATTTACATCACTTTCCATTTTAGCTAGTACAAGAACATAACTGATACCATAAACAAACTCCTGAGAGGAATTTGGGTCAAACCTAAACAACCTGTCACCTCTCTATGGGTCAGCACTCTGCCATATAATCTATTGGCAATCTACATTTCCTGAAAACTCAAAGGACAGGGATGGAGAAAGCAGGGCAGGGCTTAAAGCAGGAGCAGTAGAAGCATTTTGCAATAAATCATATAAGGAATAAAGATTAAATTATTCTATTGGATGAGGAATGTACTGTGTGATTTTACACTAATGTATGTAGGACACCAGGAAAATACATGCCGGTCTAAGAGCCATCTAAGTGATGAGGGGAGCAGGTGAATTAGAACACCAAAGTGCATCAGAAAGTCTCTTAGATTGGCTTTTGTTTGTTTTAATATTAATTATCATGCCCTATGACTTAAACAGCTTCCTAGCCAAGGGCTAGGATGCAGAGTAGAGCCAGAAAATAGCAGGGAAATTTCTCACTTTTGTTTTCTCCACTGAGACTCGCAAAAAGAATCCTCTTTATATAGCGTGGTTTCAAATGGTTTTTGAATATTGTTTAAAGAGCATGCCAAAGATACAACAAAGTAATTCCTCCTCTTAGATAAGGTCTACGAACTCCCCCCAGGGTAAATATTAGAGAGCTTGCAAGAAAACTGCTTGTTAGACAAACGGAGCCACAGATGTGACTTTTATCTAGCATGCCAAGCAGGGATGTTACATGCAAGGCAGAGATGCCCCAATTGTGGAAAGTAACGTTTTTAACAGAGACATTCCTCCAAAACAAGAGGATTCTAGACCTTTTATTTATTTAGAGCATTTTCTGGTCTTGTCTCCTGCAGTAGGAGTCCATTTTTATTTTTTTTCAATAGAAAACAAAAACATTGAGATCTGATAATGTTCAGGATCTCACAGGATTGGTCTACTGATGACAAAAGATCTTAGAATATGCAGAGCATATCCACAACTGCTTAACTGTTCTTTCCCTTAACACATAAGAGCATCTAAGAGTATGCTATGGGACCTCTAGGGTTTAAAGTTTTTCTGCACTCAAACCAATCCACAGCCAGAGCACAGTACTGTTCTTTCAATTTCTTTATATTCTAAGTTTTATACCTGCAATGCCAATGCTTCAATTGTGCTTTCCCAGATCTGGTTTAGCTATCACTGTGCTACTGCTCCATGCTGATCTGATAAATATTTGTCCTATCGTGCCAGAAAGCAAACAAAGACCCTAGCCCAAGCCTTTGCTAGTGAAACCACACCTCATTTGTTAAGCTTTGACAGAGGTCACAGCAATAGGAATACTCCTTAAAAGAAGAGAAGATTCAAGGTAATAGCAATGAGAAAAGACAGGTTGAGTTTAAGTACTGTACCGGAGTTTGGTATGTCCATGGATAGCCAGGAATTCTTTTTAAAAATAGGTTAAATATTACCAATTTCCACTGCTTGAGTAGAGCTGAGTTAAAAACTTGGCAGAGACTATTTCTGGATACTACGTGAAGGTTATTTTCTCACTTAAAATACCAAAAAACAACTGAAAGTAGGCCATTCCTTTAATTTATGCACTGTGTCAACATTTAGGTTGCATTGATCTGACTGCTGACTGCCACAAATGCCTTTGTATGACCTTGAACACATCACTTAATCCTTCCATACATTCATTCTTTCTCCCCAGCACTGAAGACTGGCAACTGCTACATCTAAGACGTGGATGGGAGAAGGCACACTCAGGGCTTAAATCAATGCCACTTTGGACTAAGATGCTAAGGTGCAGTAGTACAACTGGAAATGATGGGTATTTTTGCTTTCCTTTGTATTACCTAGGAACTTCATTTAAGAAATGTAATCCTCAGATATGAGACTATTTCGTTTAAGAAATGAAATGTATCTTGGGACACTGCAAGATCCCAAGATCAACAGTCCCCTTGACCTATACCATGGCATATTATGTAGACAGCTTTGTTTTCTACGTAGACCTACATGGCTTAAAGGACATTGAGAAATGTATCCTGCAACATGCAATGAGACACATGGAAGAGAAGTTTAATGGTCTCTCCTGCTCTGATGTCTATTACTGAGTTGCAGGGATATGACCTGGGTGATCCACGTGATTCTTTTCAGTCCAATGTTCATTAATCTTTTTTCTTGAGCCTGATTTAAAAAAAAAAAAAAAAAAAAAAAAAAAAAAAAAAAGAAGAAAAAAAAAAACAAACAAGGAAGAAAACTCTGATTGCAGCCTTCAGCATACTTAAGTGATTAGGGTAATGAGGAAGAGACCATTTTATAAAACAATTCAGAGATTCTTCCTTCCTTTCCTTCAAATTTCAGAATGCAGCTGGTTTCAGCCTCCCAGCTGGCAAAGAGGGGACTCCTTGCTGTAAATACTCTGCTTAATCTGGGGACTTCTCAATCAGACGCAGCTGAAGTAGTGGCATGATTATAGGCCTTGGTCAAGTGTCGCAATTCAAGATGATTTATATTAATCAGAATTCTCTAGAATCAATGCAAAACAAATCCAACACAACCACAGACCTTGAAAAAAGTCTTTCTGAGCCAACCACTCTTTCCTTTGTTTGAGTACACCCTCTTGACAGATGGTAGTCAAGTGACCAGACGGTCACAATGGCAAAGGACCAGCACACAGACTGGCCCTCAGAAACATCACTGGGATGTGGTAAGGACATCCTGTAAATTCCCTTTTGGTGTTCACAGGTTGGTTTTGACCTTAAGGAAACTTATCATTTTGCAAATTTCAGTATGCTGGTGCTGTTACTAGTTGTGAAGAGTTCCAAGGTGTCATCCGTTGTCCTCCATGACAAACTAACCTGTCTGTCTGTCTCCGCTGTTACTGAGCCATGAAATGAAGTGCTTACACTAAGACATAGATGTGCCAAATCTCCTGATTCATGAAGGAATAAACTAATATACATAGAGTATTTCGAATCCAGCTTAAACCCCAATCCACAAGCAATTTACAGGGTAAAGAAAAAGGTGGTGGCAGGGGAGGAGGCGGTTGGAGGTGATTTGGCTGACTCCACCTAGCTTTCATGGCACTGAGGTAAAAGAGCCAAATGCTTTCTTGCTCTGACTGCTTTCGTGAAGGCAACTTCTTTCTCTCAGTGGTATTTAACTTCTGATGCCTCGCAGCAAAGCACCAGTCTCTGCTTGGCTGGTCTGTGGTACCGAAGCACCTGCACACTGGTAGCATAGAAGGAAGGATGCGGGAAAAGAAAGAAAGAGAAAAGAGAAAGAAAAACAAAAGGGGAAAGTTACTGCAGTCGAATTATGTAGAAAAATAAGGGGAATTTGTACTAGGTTACAATCTGTCTCTCACACTGGATATTACCTATCTTTCTGGACTTAAAGGTGGTACCATTTGTGGAAAGTGATTTGTTCAAATGTCATTAAACAAATAATCTGTTTTAAAACCTTTTAGAAGTCTAGTGTGTAGGGAAAGGAAGGGGCATTTCAGTATATCCACCCTAGAGCAAATTTCAGATGACCACATGGTTTGATGCCTTGCTTTCACTTCCAACAAACAAAACTCAACTTTGCTGGCCAAATACAAGCAATGGCCCCAAAACATAAGCAACAAGCTCCAGAACAGCCTGTAAGGAATCCAGAGTGCCCCTTCCCATGATAAAGGCTGCCCACGCAGGCTCTATCAGAAGATGTGCATTTTTTGCTCGCAAATATGACCAGGGCCATTAAATTCTCCTCATTAGCTACATTTTCCACTGTGTCTTTGCACAGGCGTGGATAGGCTGAGAGAGGCAGGGCATTGGAGCCTCCTTTATTCTGCGCAGGACAATGTATAAGCCTGGGGAATGGAGAGGGTGTTTTTAATTAATCCAACATAAACAAAACCGCCTGAAAACATAGCAAAGAACAGAGGCTCAGCCTTCTGTAGGTCAAACCCAAGGGCTACATTCATACCCTGGGGCAACTTCATTATCCTTAGCTGAGCTGCACAAGGGATTAATTTAGCCCTCAGAAAAGGGTCAAGAGAAACTGGGAGAGGAACAGAACAACCCATTAATAAGAGCTCTAAAGATACATGCTCACAGAGTAGTTCAAATTCCTCCTGTTGGTTGCTGTTTTTAGTGTGAGCAGTACATATAGTAACACTACATTTCTATTCTGTTCCCTCTGCTGTTGTCAAAGCCCATTCTTCTATTGTGTATTCTCAAATGGCTTTTAGTTTAAATCATTTATAGTCTCAGAACCCGTAAGATACAGCTAAGTACTCTGAGACTTGTTCACCTACTTGAATTCTTTTCTTTTGCTTTCTTTTAATAAATTCTCAAAATGTATCTGTAAGCTGGAGAACTTTTTTTTTTTTTTTTTTAATTAAACTGCCTTCTGTTTTATAGCTAATTGTTTCAGTTGTAGGCTTCAAGTAGTGTTCATATTCCAGAAAGATAAAGCTGTCAGGTTCTAAATGTGACTGTGTACCTTAGGTCTAAAAATGTGCAGGAACCCATTATTGCATCAGCTATTAGGCTAGAAAAAGAAAAAGGGGGGTGGAAGGGCAAAGTATTAACAGTAGAAACACTGTAGGACTCAGCATTTTTTATCCTCATGGGGCACACTTTTTGTAGTGTATTTTTACATTTCCCAATCTTTTCTTCCTTAAAGACAATTATTATTTGGACAACACAGTGAAGATGCTACACCAGCTTTTAATCATTTTGATGAACTAAAGCATCCCAAAGTAACTGGAAACAACTGTAAAATGTAGGTGATACAGAAATTAGTCAAATACCTTTTCCAATACCAGCATTTGCAGGTAAGAAGCTGGAAAAGGTCTTTGCAACAGCCATCTAATTGAAGCTGAGCTACCTACTGCTTTCAAAACAATTCACTGAGCCTCTTCTTGCTCTCTCTTCTTTTCTGGGGGTTGCCCCATTCCTCTCTCCCACAGGACCCAACCTGCAAGCTTCCCATGGCACAGCAGGCCTACATCTTTCTTTGAGAGGGGATACATGCACAGGAAGAAGACACATTGGCTCTGGCCACGGTGCAGGGCCACCCCAGTCACCTAGCTGGCTCACCAAGCTGGCATCACTGGTCTAGTCCTAAACATCAACAAGGCCCAGATATTGCCGGTCATGTGTTTTCACACATGCAATGAAGTACTTTCAGAGTCTTTCAGGGCTGAATTTGACTGCTCTAGAACAGATGAATTTGAGTTTTGAAGAAAAATGGCCCCCATTTGAACCCAGTGGGTCAGAAACAAGTTTAACTGAACATCAGGAGCAATTTCAGGGTTTGCACATACCGCTGTTTTTTCATGCTTCTCTACAAAGCCGCTTTTGTTAAAGGAAATTTCACATCTCTTTTAAGCAACTAGAATCTTGATGCTTTAATTATAAAAGTGCCCTTAGCTAATATAATGAGTTTACATTGGTAAACAGGATTTGCACTTTATTTCAGGCCACTTGCAAGGAAATCCTAACCATAGGGGCTCTAGTCTATTTTTTCTTGCTCTGAACCACATTATTGGATCTTCAGCATATTTTCTACCTGCAGCATATCACTATGTCAGGACAGCATTTTTTCTCATGCATGTCACAGATGGAGAGCCAGGGTGCAAGAGTGAAGTTTTCTTCCTTGGTTCAAGGTGGCAGAAAAAGTCTGTGGTAGATGGAGGAACTGAAGCAGACTGTGTCAGCCTGACTTAGTCAAAAGCCACACCATGAGATGGTGCTTTCTCCCCTGCTGCTTCTCAGAGATAGCGAGCCTCCCAAATATAAATAATACCTTCTTGTTCAAGGTTGGTCTTGGTATTTCCATTCTGGACATGGCATGAATGTTTGCTCTTCCCTTCACAACGCAGACTGCCAGCTACAGCAAATCTTGGCTTGCAGTTCTGCCTTCTCCATCATTAACTCTTCTTTGCCCTCAAACACTGCCGGGACTTGCCCTCTTGGCTTCTGCTGAGTACTTCGCAGCCGTCGTGCTGCTCTGGCCACACACATGGTGATTCTGACTTCACATTGCCAGATCTTTAGAGACAAGCCTCTACTGCTTTTCCCGGTTTCAAGCAAATGTAGTAAAGATCTCAGGAAGAGATGACTTTTCTTGCCAATTACATAACTTATATGTAAATTTAGTATATACATAGAAGGTAGCTACCCTTCTAGCTACTATCACATGCATCTTTGTAGATTATTTGTATGATATGCCTAGAGGGTACCTTCTGATAGAAAATCAATTTGGCCACTATTGAATTTATTATGTCTGTCTAATACTAACCTGGAGCAAATCTAAGTGATCACTGATGTCAGTGGAAAGCTACTGGAAGACATCCATGAATATCTATGATCTCATTCCTGATACCTGCAGGTATATCATACCTGATACCTGTTAGAAACAGGGCCATGGGTTTTATAGAATATCCATGTATTTATTCTTCTGATTTCCTTTATCTTAGGAATAGATTTCTAAAATAAAATTGTGGGAGAAATGCAAGTGATTTAGTATTTAAAAAGAGAATCACCTAATTCTGAAGGTTTATTAAGAGCATTTCATTTTATGGGTTTGCACTGTGATGTGCCTAAAAAGTACCTCCCTTTGTCTTCCTTTCTAGTTCCAATCTGGAACACATAGGGTAGGATGGATGTCTGTACCAGAGGTGTTGTAACCAACTCATGCTGATACTTCAGCGAAATCATTAAAGGCTACCATGAAGTATTCTCTCCTCGCGTGCCCTGTGGCAAGGCAAGCCTTAATGAACAATGCACCCAGGGAAAATGTAGACTCCAGATCAGTGAGCATAGCCAAGAGGCTGTAGACGAAAGCTCTGTTTCATGATGCTAACTGAAGTTTCACCAGAGGTGGGATTACTAAGTAGGGATACTTTTCATCATTACTCCAGTAAGGCCAACATTAAAAGATCCAAAAAAGGGAAGAATGACATCCCAGCGTTACATTGAATGGAACAACCAGACCAGCAAACTCATTTTAAAGAAAATCTAACAACACTTAATCGTCAAACAGGTTAAGTTGCTTTCTATTTAAAGACCAGGAAGACCATTGAGGCTCTTGATGAGTCCAACACCACTGACTGCAGGGGGGTGGATTATCATGCTTAGAAATCAGTGGTTACAGATCCCGAATTACCACAGGAATTAAGAGCAGAGCAGATAGAATTTCACTCAAGTGCTCAAATGCTGCTGTCAAACACGCAGGAGTTTAATCTTCCTCTCCATCAGCCCTGAAAATACACACTAAATAATAGTAGAAAATCTGCTCTCTTTCTTCCTTTTCATGCTCATTACCAAAGCCTTTTATAGGTAAAATGTTTTCAGAACTCAACTTCTCAAGGTTGATACCAGCAGGAAAATAACTTGAATGGTATGTAGCATCTTTAGGCTGTTATACTGCCTTGTTTTACTCATATGTTTGTCAGTACAGTGTATGTATTAATTTAGGTACTTTTTTTTTCTTTTAAAGAAGTCTTTCAAATCTGCCTAGAATCATAGGAAAAACAAAAATAACCTGGCAAGACAAGTGTTTTGCATGTTCTATAGAAATTCACATTTCCAGGGAAGAGCTTGTGAATTGCATTAGTATGAAGTCTTCTAGGACTACAGGACTAATCAAAAGGTGAATTATTACTAGACTATTTATTACATCTATATGCACAACATGTATATTTCCTCTTTCTTTTTACATCAGCAGTGTCAGGAATACTTGTTATCTCCTCCTACTTCATACAACTGGATTTTACAATAATTTCTAATTGGATTTTTGCATACTAGTGCCATCTTAAAAAAAATAAATTAAAAAATCTCCTTTCCCCAAATCTAAGGGACTCAGCTTTCCAAAGAACCTCAAATACTTTTCAAAGAGGCTCAAATCACATTTGGTAGCACACGCATATTGGATTGATCCCACTGAATTACATAAAATGGCTCCTATGTGTAGTTCTGCTTAGCACAATAGGGAACTAGAGAATTTGTTATTAAGCAGGCTGCTCCTAGATATAAATTAAATGTATTTTGGTTAATTATCTCCACTCTCTATCTATCTATCTCTCTCACACACACAGAGAGAACTGAAGAAATAGAAAACTGAAGAGTAGCACCTATAACTAAGGTATTTATTATATATATAACAAACCAGCAGTCTCTTTGCTATCATATTAAGACTGTACCAGTCCACTAGAGAATTAAAATAAAAGTAAAATGTTACAGCTAGAGTTAAAGAGCTAAGCATACACAACAAGGCTTGATTATCAACCTTTTATGATCTAAAGTACATACATGCTTCTGCTGAGTCAATGTAATTTTAAAAGTAGTTTATCCTTAAAAAAAAAAAAAAAAAAAAAAAAAAAAAGATTTCCTACACCTTTAAGGCTTTTAATAGGCGTCAATGAAGAGGAAAAAACCTTACTCTGCTGTCCTACTGTTCGCTGCAGGTAAGAGGAGCTTGCAGGTTTTCAGCAAAATCTCTGCTGTCACTTGACAAAACTGAAATTATCAACAGGGGACAACTGCAAGGCAGCAAGATAAATCAGTGCTATTACAGAATGACTTGAAATGATGAAACAACTTGATTGACTGTGCTGCTGGACTGTATCAACCAACTTGGCTACAAGTATGTTTTTCTCTTCCTTTCTCCCTGCATCCTGAGAGCAAGGCAAGTAGCAAGCTGTTACCCCTGGTGGAAAAAACATTCTTTTTTTTTTTTATATATTGGTAATCAGTACCATCGTTTCTTTTGCTACTGACACACACAGATGCCTTTGACATCTTTTGTTTTCCTTAGGAAGATGTGCCTTTTGTCTTCCTGCATGGTATAATTTGGCCACTTCATTCCACCAGAAAGGTGACCCCTTGATCCCCGGATGCAAACCTGGGATCACTGAAACTGGTGAGAGTCACACTGCTTGCTTCAACACAGCCCAAGTCTCACCTCCTGCACTGGCGTTCCTTTTAAACAGCTCCTGAATTTGGACCCCGGGCACAATGTTCATATAAGCAACAAATGCTACTGAGGTGACTGGAATTGGACAGTTAGACCGCTCTGCTTTGACCCACAGCTCCCACACAACCTACTGCATTCACCTTTCACAGAGGGCCTTGTGGCATCAGTCACAGCTTGATGCTCCAGACGGGCTGTGTCTTCAGAGATGTGCATCCCCCTTATTAGGTTACGTGGTTTGCTAGTACTAGTGATGCAGAAGCATGGATGGGGACAACAGATCAAGGGGCATAATCCAAAAGGATCTGGATTCAGGTCCAGGTGTCTCTCTATGCAGGAGACTGTGAGGAAATGTGTACATTTCTTTACAATCACCAGAATACTGTGATTATCTTTGGCAGCCCATTATTGCAAACTGCAACAACCTCTGGGATTTTGGTGCAGTAAAGCCTCTAAATCACAGCTCAGGCAAACTTCCTGGAACAAGTAGCTACTGAGCTCTGGTGTTTAAGTTTAAAATCATATAATTAGCTGGGGGCTTTCCTATACTTGTCCACTTTACAAATCTGTCACGTATCTCTTTGACTGAAAAAACAAGTTTCTTTCAATTACCAGTACTCAGTAATACTTAACAGAAAGGTGACTATCTCCTTGGTTGAAACCTGGCAGCAAAGTGCTTTATAATCGAGAAAACCCAACACACATCTAGCAATTGTTTCTCTTATCAAATCAATGATAAATCCTAGTGCTCAGATCTGTATGTCTGAAACTCTTGATATTTACCCCACCAAATAAACTCTTGATTACAAGCTTCTAGCTTTTACCATAAATATTTTTAAAAGTCAAAGTCATGAATTTCACTTGGGGCTACAATCTTTTGCAGTGAAAACCCTTACGGGAATGGGTGAAAAGTTCAGTCTGGAGCAGAGGCCCATGAGTTTTGAATGGTGGAAATCCTGCATGCAAAGGTGGGTTGATATATAATTTCATCATGCACGAACAAGCAAAACTTATTTTGTTTGTGAGACTCTCCTTGTACTTTTCTGTAGCAGTACAAAACAGCACAACTCCACTTGCAATTGGATACGTGACTTAAATACATTTTAAAGCACAACCCCCAGACATTTTGTTGTTATTTGAGATGGGGTGTTAATTTGAACAGGGGACTTAAAAAAGGTAAGTTAGGAAGTGAAAACAAAGGAATTTATCTGGGGAAATGACAGTGAATAAACTTTCCCACACTTTCACTAAATATTTAACTGGCTTATAATAGCATTTAAAAGGCAGAAAAAATCAGGAATCAATATTAAGATATATATAGATAGATACTTCCAACTTCTTGTTGCTGTTGCAAAACCATCAGAGGTATTTCTAACTCAAGCCCTTGCCTATATACTTTATGCACCAAAGCAGCTAGCTGTAAAGTGGGAGGTTTTCATGGACATCACTACAGCTCTGGCAGCTATATTTCAAAGCATGATGAGAGTCTGAACAGGCAGTGAAGACCCTTACATCAGGGAAGCTCACCTTTCTGCAGGCTGAGCAGAGCTTCTGTTAGCCACATGGGAGAATTCTACCCTACAAAATGTGTGTGGGGAAGAAGGGGAGGAAAAGGTCCCTTGTGAAGGCACAGAGACAGGAGAGAAGACAGGTTGATCGATGGCTCTTCCCTGTGGCCAGAGCCAAAGATATATTTTAACACCTTGTGTTGAAGACAGGGACTCTGAATTAGTTTTCCTACAGAACAAGGTTCTTCCAGCCGCAGCATTCCTTGGCACTGTGGTGAATTATCAGATGCAGAGGTGCCTACCTAGCCAGGGTGACAAAAACTGGGACAGGCTCCCCTTGGAGGGGGTTCAGGCCATTGGCTCCAGCATGGTCTAGCACATCCTGGCTTGCTGAAAGCCAAGGGCTGTGCTGTGCCTTGTAGTGCTGAGGCATGGGCACGACAGAGCCAAATGCACACCTTGACGCCCCTGGGCCTTCTGTCCTTGATCTGCACGGAGGGCAGACAGGCTCTGCAAAGTTCCTCTGCTGTTTATACACAGGACAGCAAGAAACACAAATAGCTGCATTTCTACCTCTGCAGATACCTAAAGGGACAGTTAAGGCAGTCCTTTGGGAAGCACTCACTGATAAACCTATGACAGTTTACAGCTTTGCCAGGTAAGGCAAATGGAAAGACACTACACTTTGATGAGAGGCGTCAAAGGCAGCATAAGATAACACCATCCTTCACAGTGGCTTCCATTAGACACCCAGCAGAAAATCCACCCTAAAGTTAGAAGCTTATTAACTTTCATAGCAAACGAAGCTATATTTTTAGAGATCTGGAAAATCTATAGTTGTTTATGTTTTCAAGTCTGCATAATTACCTGGGTGAGACAAACAAATAAAGAAACGTTCTGTTGCTTCTGAGCAGGAGATCTGCAGCTTACCCTGCAAGTCTTCCCTTCGTTTCCGAGATCCGTGGGTGCGTGTCTTTTATAAATGTGAACTCATTCAAATCTTTTCACCATTTCCCCCACTTTTTTTTTTTTTATATCCATTTCATTCTCACAGGTGTCAGAATAAAGTGACAGCTTTGATCTTAGTGGTGATAACCATATGTGGGTAGATACTTTTCCATGAAATACAGCCTGGGAGTGGATCCAGGGGTCAAGCCAGAAGGTTACATATATTTGAAAATCTAGTTTAAAAGAAAATCCCTTTGTGTGGCTTCTAATATGTCTTTGGATGTGAATCTTGAAATACCTATCTGTGAAATCTGCTCTCTGTATAACGATGTTCCAAGTCTTAAGAAAATTGAAGTTCAAAGAGAAGGGAAGACTAAAAGAGTAGGGTTTGTAGCTATGGAACAAGCGTTTTCTTTGCCACATCAAAAGCACTGATAAAAGCAGTCCACCAACTCTGGATAAGAGCATATTATTTGATGTATTAATTTGACAGCGTGCTAACATTAATATGAACATTAATATGAAGATCTCCTTTTTCACCCCATGACAAGATTGATTTTGTGCATTATAGAGGAGTTTAAAAGACCCAAACTACAGCTAATCAAAATTCTAGTTTATATGAAGGTCATTTATTTCCCTTGAGGTCTGACTTTTGCATCTTTTTTTTTTTTTAAACCATTTAATGCTTAAGTAGAGAAACAATTTGTGTGAAATCCACAAAGAAGGCAATCTATGTACTACGGGCTTTTCAAACTGCTACAGATTTATTGCAGTATGTATGGGCTCTGCAAGTTACTGATGCCAAGGGCGCATAATTCAATTCATGTTTTCATTTTCAGAGTGAATGTCATGTCTCCTGCTATATCTCATCATAATTTTATTTGGGTAAGGTATGTATTTGTATGATGCTACACTAGGAAGAGGGAGTCTGAAAGCAAAAAGTCCAGTTAAACAGCCTCTGATTTTGGATTTAAAAAAAAAAAAAAAAAAGTGTCTCCCTTATGTAAAGCCGATCTCTCTTCCCATCATGATTCTACTTACAAAGACTTGGCCCTAAGAATGGCTTGTAGCTCCTCATGATGGGGAGCTTCCTTAACAGGAGAGAAAAACATCAGGAGTGAAAGAACACATGGCAGAGCAGGAGGACATTTGCCCTCAGTGAAGTAGGTGAGGACCTGGATGCTCTAAGGGAGCAGATAAAAATTTCTGCTTGTGGCCATCACTGTCAATGCTCCCATCTCCTTCCCAGGGAGCAGCAAGTGGAGCAGGATGTGAATTTATTACAGTAATTCCAATTCTCTAGAAGGTATCAAGTCAAAATGTGAAAGGAAGTTTCTAATTTCTTGTTTTTAGATTTTTGCAGTTAAGAAGAGGGAAAAGTTTTTTGGTTTTTGCTTGCTTGTTTTTAAAGAGACAAAATAAACAAGCACCTTAAAATAATCACACTAGGATGGGGACAGACATGCTTCTAGGGGCCTGTGCTGGGCTACACTATTTGCAAACGATAACATACGTGAGGTAGTGACACACGATTCCTCTTTACGAGACCATTACTGAAATCCTGCCAAAAATCTTTCTGTATGCCACTTAGTGCTTCAAGACAATGAAAGAGTAATGACAGGTCTGTAAAATCTGCTAGGATTGACAGTTCTTATTGTTCTGAAAACTTTTTGTGACACACAGGAGTTTGCAGATTAGTGCTGCACAATGTTGAACAAAATGGGTGTCAAGCAAATCAATGGGCTTTTCACGATTCACTCGTCTTTGTTTTACTGCTGTTCCATTTTTATTCTGCACTCTGTGTTGCTTTGTTGTCTGTACTTGCCATCTGAGATGCGTGTGTGTGTGTACTGAGCAGGGAGAGCGAGCTTTCTGTGACTTGCCACAATGTTCAATGTAAGCCACATCCTGGCATGGAGTAACTTTTTCCAGACACAAACAAAAATAAGGAAATGTTCATATCTGAGCTTTTAGACTCATTCAGATTTATCACTGCCTGTGATTCCTTTGAACATACCAACCTCAGAAACACCTAAAGGACAGCATTTGGCTTGTAGTTTGCAGAAGAACTCTACCTACTTAATTGAATAATTGGGTGAAAATAAAAATACAGCTGAGGGAAAACTGAAGACTGATGGCTCTAGCATCTGTTTAACTAGAACACAAATGAGAACCATGTCTGTTCTGAAATGGAAGGGGGGTTAAGATCAAGGGAAATGGTGAAATATGCCAGTTTAGTATCTGTGGATGTACAGAAAGTGAAGAGCCATCACCCAAGGTGTTACTTTCTCATCAAAGCAAACCTCTCTTCTAGCTTTCTGCTCTGCATTTCCAGTACAGACAAGCAGATGGGATGAGGCTCTCTGAGTAGACAAAGGACAGATAACCTGTTAAGTTTAACGTGCAATGAACAAGCCAAAAGATGTGCACTACCCATTCTACTCTGGTTTTCAACATTGCTGTTGCTGAGGTAAAGGGAGAGGAAAATTAACCTGTTGCCTTTCAAAAACCTTGCTCTTCCAAGAAAAACTTAAGCTTAAGACTGAAGATCAGATCAGTGTCTGGTGGCTTCTAGTGTAAGTCAATGGAGGTATGCCAATTTGGTCTGGCACCAAGTATTTTAGAAGACATATGAGCCCATCAAAGCAAGTGTTTTTCAATGCAACCAATTAAAGCTACCCCAAGATAGCATTTTTCAGCTTCTGCGTCCTCCCAACTGCTGCCAGCATGCCACAGCTCTCACTGAAGCCTACTCACTCCTCTGTTGCTGGAACTCTTATAGCCCGGGAATCTGAAATACTTCTCCCACATAGATCATCCCCAAGCATTAATGACAAGCAACTGTTCTCTGCACCATCAGGTCAAAAAATCTCATGCAAATGTGGCTTTGATTGCAGCACAAATTTTTCTACCTCCGGCACTACTGTGGTTTGAAGCCCTCAGACAGACTGGTATAATGCACCATACAACGCTTAGCAGTTATAGGCTCTCCCTCTCCCTCCCCATTGCCCTCCTTTTATCTGCTAATGCACAGGGATAGACAAGTAAACAAACCTCTTTAAACAAGGTTATGGGAGATATAGGAACAGTCAGATAGTATTTGTCTAATGTGAGTGACTGAACTCAAGAGGTTTGTATTGTTTGAGCTATATCCCTGCAGCATTAACAAGAACTAAAATATCATATTAAAGTTGCAGTGACCTTAAAAGATAACATTCTCCTAGGCTCCTACATTATCAATCAGAAAATAAAGCAGAAGGTAGGAGATATAGGAAAAAAAAAATCAGAAAGATGCAATGGAGCTTCATTTTAATGTGTATCTAATGACCAGTCTGGAGCCAGAGACAAACCATGCCCAGATGTGCAGGAGTCCAAGCTCTCCCTCAGCATTTTATGGAGTATCTCAGCCTAGATGAAAACATGCACCTCTAGGATGAGGAGTGGGCACATCTCTTTGCCTAGACTGCTGTACATGATAGGATCTTCAGCTACATCAGTGCTGAGTAAATATAAGTGTATACTAGTCTCAGGGGAAGGTGACAGAGCAGCCAAATATCTATTTCAAAAAATTTATTTTTGTCACTTCCGTCACTGCTAAACAAAAATAAGTTCTGCAGTAAGCGCTAACAGTTCTCTCTCTTTTGCACAGATTAGGAAAAATACATTGCTTTTAAGTTCAGTGCCAAAGGATGCCTGGGGCCATCATTTCAATAAAAGGCGACCCCAATATCCCTGGAAAACACAGGGAGAGTGACCTGCACCCACATCTCCAGAAAAGGCAGCAAGTCAAACTTAACGAGGGGTTCTCCTGCTTTAGTTACACATCAGGTTTAACACTTGAAAGTACACAGAGGAGCTTACTATACCCTTCCACAGCAGACACTTTCAGTGATTCGATGCACTGATTTCCACATTCTGTATTTCTCTAATTTAATTTGGTCAAATGGTTCTTTAAAACCCTAACAATTCCTTTCTGCATCGACATCTGAGGTGGTGATGATTCCTTCAACAGAAGGAATAAGCTCGCACACACCTTCTTGCCACAACTTGCAAGGCAGCACCTCTAAAGCAAAGCTGACCAGCTAAGCCTTCTCCAGAAAGCACACCTTCAGCATGAGATTTCCAGGCAGCAATGCCACTTCCCAGCAGCTCCCAGCACCGGGAAAGGAAGTTTTGCATTTATTTCTAAAATGAGCACAACACACTGAAAACGGATCCCTAAAAGGCAGTCAGCTTCATCTGATTTGTACACCTGGTTTGGTTACTATAAAATTCCTTACACCCATTGACTAGCTCAGGCACAGAGTAAAAATAGAGAAACTTTTTTCTACATCTTTTTGCTCCTGTCCTCCCTCCTATGTGCTTTTACAAACCAGCTAAGATGAGAGCAGCCTCTGAGAAGGTTAAGCAGAGTCATTCACCAGCTCTGTACAGCAAAGCACTGAGTCTTATGGCAAATACCTGATAAAAGACAAACAATGTTGAACCAAATTCATAGCTGGTGTAACTCAAGTAACCCCAGAGGGCTACGTAGGGACAGATTTGCACCCTCCCACCCCCCACCCTTCTAAATGTACTGTTTCTGCTTTACAGAAGCAAATGCAGAGTCCCGACAGGCGAGGGAATCAACTTCTATCACATTCTGCAATGGTCAATAAGGAAACTCTTCCACACTTACCATGCACTCACCTGTTTCATCAACAAGCAAGAAAGCTTTTGAATTCCATACCTTTTTAAAAGTCTCCTCCAACAGAGAAATGAAAAAGAAAAAAGAAGAGAGAGGGCAGGAAAAGCAACGATTGTCTGTGCTGAGAACAGCAAGGCATAGTGAGCAACTCGTGCTTCCTTGGCCCAGTGTCTGAACAAGCGCTTTACAAACCATTGCAATAATGCACCTGTTATCATGATACACTGACAGTACAAGCGCCGGCGACTGCACATGGACACCTTGGAGTTTTGTGTCGGCACAATTTTGTTCCATGTGGCTCGCTCTCCATTTCAAACCCAGAGGGGATCCTGAAACGCCTCCGAGAATAGAGCATCCTTGCACAGACTCATCTTAATTAGGTTAAACAACCACCCAAGGCAAAGCAAACAGCTAACTAGTTTGTCCAATGCCTGGAACCATTAGTAAGAACACAGCTGACTGACTACGTGTGCAACAAAACCAGGAGACCCTTCCCGCTATCTGTGGTTGCTGCTAATTTCCTTTTGCTGCTCCTTGACCGATGACACTGCTTATTGATCCGCACTCGGGCTGCGCCAGCAAGGTAAAGTACAGGGATTTACTTACAGAGATCCCGTAGCTCCATCCTTCCCGATGACAAATTCGCCTCCCACACGACAGCGAGCGAGTGACTTAATGCTGCTTTCTGCGGAAGGCACAATGTGCGCGAGCGGCAGATGGTCTCCGACGAGGCTCTCTAATGAGATCCGTCCTCAGCATAGCCATGTGGGAGGAGGGACCCCCCCCTTTGCACACCTTTGCTCGCCGGTCCCAGCACTGCCGGGTGAGCGTGTAGCTTTGCTTATGTTGCGGGTGCCCACGGCTGGTCGGGCTCCCATTGGCACGGCGGGGCCACGGCAGCCAATGGCAGCCGGCTCCCATTTTGGGGAAACTCCTGCCCATTTATTTTGCAGCTCCGGAGACCATATTTCCCAGGGAGAGCGCCGCTCTCCCAGCATCAGCCAGGAGGAAAAAAAAAAAAAGAAAAAGAAAGCAAGGAAAAAGAAAGAAAAAAAATAATCGCAGCTCCCTGTCTCCGCATGTCCCCCCCTCCTGACTCGGATTCCCCAGGACCCGCAGGGAATGAGGCAGAGGCGGTGGGGATGCAGCACCCGCGTCCACCTTGGCAGGGGAGCTCGCGGAGCTCCACAATTACTCGCTCCATCGCCATGGAAACTGCCTGGATGCAGCGGGCTGGGTTTGCCGAGCACATCTGCTGCCAGCCTCATAATCAACTGCAATCTCGCCGCTCTCCTCCGCTCTCACTGCTGGTTTCATTGCGAGTTTGCCTTCCGTTTTCATGGGCGCTGGGAAAGTGCACGCAGGCAGAGCTGTGCACACGTTGGCTTTCTCCTTGTGCAAACACGGCTATGCACAGACGTACCCCAGGGGCACTCACTTGTACATGAGTGTGTGCTAGGGAGGCAAACTCCCTGCGTACCCAGACACTGTCCCATTACCCCTATTTCCAGTTTGAGTAATGGGCCAACACGAGCCCAGATTACTGTACAGGCCATCAAATGCTACATTTCACTCTCGAGTTCCTTAAACTAAGCCTGTCCAAATTAGGATCAAAACTGACACCACTATTATGAAGCTCACCAAGCAATCTGCTGTTTTGTTCACAATCTTCCAAAATTGCACTCAACATCCACAGGAGGCTACCTGAGCCCTCACGCGACCTGCTCTCCGCTGGGAGTCCCTGTTCTGCCCAGGGCTGATGAAGCAGGCCACCAGGAGACCTTCAGGCTCAAAAGGGTTTTTGTCCATAGACATAAATCTCTGTCCTACCCCCTGACAATACTAGAAAGGAGAGACAACTAGGTCAGAAGAGGGGAGGAAGCAACAGCTGAGAGAGAGGAGATCAATAGGCCAGCAGTGAGGTCAGCAAAGAGATCTGGCAGTTTGGGGCAATTTTGGCTGCTCTTCAGACTTTCTTTGGGGCACCCAAACACATTATTCACTGACTCCATCTTCTGTTACTGAATCTGTAAAATGAGAATAATATCTAAATACATCCCTTTATATTACAGGGCTAAAACCAGAAAGACTATGAGATACTGACATACTATTGTAATGGTGTTAGAGAAGAATTTCAGATGAAAAAAAAAAAAGGAAAACGTGTTCCTTTGTCATGAACATTTACTTTCATTTATTTAACTTAAAGAAGAACAAAAAATGAAGACCACTGGGGGGGGGAAAAATGCTGTATTGTTCTAATAAGAGAAATCCACTGCATTAACCACTGTAAGGAGCGTCGTTTTAAAACCCAGCCTGACAGAGCCCTGCAGGTGGACTCCCAGATCTCCTTGTATAATGAAGGCCACCTCTGGTTAAATTTCTTTTGCCAGCCTCCTGCGGGCCTAATCTGAAGTCCGGGCAGGTCTTTGAAGCCTGTGAGTCTAGTGCTCAAGAGCAAGGCCAAGAACAGAGAGAGATGCACCAGGAGATGTGTCTTCTCGAGGAATCTCTCACTCAATTCTCATTTTTGACTTATAAATGAGTTTGGAAGAGAACCATGTTTTTTAAACAGATCAGGATGTCCTAAGGATTCACTTCTTGCAATGCTGTACTTCTGGCTTTTCATTTTCCTTTAAAGAAGCATGACCTACTGCTTCCTGCAGCATGGTCTCTGTAATCACTACCCTGAGCCTGAAGGCTTTTGTGGTCACTACTTTAGTTCTGAAGCCTTAAACTGTGGAAAGACATTCATGTGCATTTCAGGGGAAGGGAAAGCTAATTAAAAACCCTAGATTTGCTGTCAGGACTGACTGGAAAATAAAAGTTTCTTTCCAGTTCCATCCCTCTCCCCTGCTCCTTCTACCCAAATCACACAGGAGAGAGGGTGGTTTTAGGATGTGGAGCGTACCCCATCATTTTTGTGTGAATGATAATGCAGCTCAGCCGATTCAATGTTCAGTTTGCTAGCTCTAATTGCTGTGTCTTATGGACTGAAAGTGTTGTCAACATGTAGAGCTTAAAATAGTCACACAAACCATAAATACATAAAATGACAGAAAAAAACAACTGTAATACTCCTAGTGGGTCTCAACACTGACATTTGTTTTTTAAACCAATATTAAATTGGAGAGCTTCCTAATCAAATAAATTGCTCCTTTCTGCTGTATGATACCCAGAGTTCAAAACCCTCCATTAGGTTTTGTTTATCAAAGCACTACTCTGAACAAATGTAATGATTATCAGTGCCACTTTGACGTATCTGAGAAACCTCTCCTTGGCCCAGTTTCCAAAACTCTTCATCTTCATTTGACCCACTGACAGGGAGAAAACTGCACCCCAGATTAGGGCAACCAGTCAGGAACTTGGACGACCAATTTTTAAGGCCTTTCCCTGCCATAGGAAAGGAGGAGAAGTGACAGAGATGGCTGCTTCTGACAGCAGCAAGCTGCTCGAGTTAACTGCAGGAAACCTCACCCTTTGCCACACTCATTCTTAGTAATCCCTCCTGCAAATTGCATTACCTTTCCTCCCAAGGTTGTGGTGTAAAAATAAACAGATTAAGAATTTGCTGCACTCTGAAGCAGGACAGGGTGCAAATGCATAAGAAATCTTTATAGGAGATCAAAAATTCAAGGCTAGAAAAATTCAGGCAATTTCAAAGACACATAATAAAGTAGATTTGTGAAAAATCTTCTAAGACTGTGAGATAAAATGAAGATGTTCAACTGAAAGGCTCAACAATTTCCAGGAAGGCTTCACACCAAAGATGCTTCTTGCCAATTTGACAGCCACTCTCAGAAGGATGCTGTCACGGGCAGAGACCTGTTTTTGTGTGGGAGCTGAGGAACAATCAATGGTGATATAATGCTTACTCATCCTTCCAGATTGTGGGTTTTACTTTTTTTTTATTCTAGATACCTACATGGAGAAGATGGCTAACCTACTAAAACTAAGTCACAGACTTGCTGGTCGGCCCCCAGTGACTCCTCATCCAAGATCATAAATTACCTGCCAATTTGCAGTGAGTTTTCTGGCTCTTCAAAAGTCCATTTGTAGAAGCAGCTGACTTACACCAGGAACTGCCAGTCCTATTCACTTATCCCAGGAATACCTACAGATTGCCTTTTCACACAAAGCAGAAGTTAGGACCCAGTCTGTACTGGGTTCCAAGTACAGAAAAATACTTCTGAATACTTCTGAAAAGCATTTCAGAAACTTTTAAGCATGTATTTCACATTTAGCTCAGTTTCACACAAAATCTAGTATCATAAAATCTTATGCCTCCTTTACCATCACTTTATTTCAAGCATTCAGGTTTTTTGTTCTATTTTTTTGTTTGTTTAAATGTTAATGCAACTGAAATAAGCTTTTGTGAATCTGCACGAAGGAAAAATGAAAATGCTGGGCCACAGTATAAAGAAATGTCTATCCTTTCTGCCACTGAAGACAGCCTTACTACTAAACACACAGCTAATCTGACTAGGAAACCTCAGTGACATCTAAGCTGCTGAAAACACTGTCAGGAACACAGCTTTGCAAATCAGATTAGACATGACCTTCAGAGGTGATCTGCCACCGTATAACCCAGGAAGGTCTATACGAATTACAAAACATAGAACCTTTCGTTCTGCAAAGCATGGACTGCTTTGATTTCTACCATCCAGGCACTAATGTGTATGTTCAGTATTCACTACTTCCACTTGTATTTTGAACACAGGGAGCATTCAAGTCTCTTCCTGCATCACTGGACAAGCCCCCCCCCCCCCCCTCTTCTGAGGATGCACACATATGTTAAAAGATAGATGCTGCCTGGGGGTTTGATGGAGCACTCAGGGTGGTAAAACAGGGACTGCTGCAGCAGTGAAATATTGGTTGTGCAGTGTATCACTTTCAGTCCACTGCATTCACTCTAAATCATATCACTCTGCCTTTATGATGCAGGAAGGTGGGGTAAAGACAATCTCTACCCGTTACATATGAATGAAATCAGACCTTTGGAGGTTCGTATGATGGTCTTGGACATAGACAGCAACAGTTTGGATGATGACTGTCTTAGGGGTTTTGAATCTGCAATACTTCATGTTCTTTGATAACCAAAGTTCTTCAGCTAAGCCAAAGACAGCCTACAATCAATCCCAAAATTGGCTACAGGAACTGACAGGAATATTTCTCAGTTTTCCTATTGCTAAATGATTACACACAGTCTGGATGGTGAAAGGAGACTTCCCAGTCTAGACAGCACAACTGTAGGCTCCGTTTCCACCTCTAATGTTAACTCCACACTATCATATAAAGCAACCTTAAAAAACACAAGCCCCTGCAGTCATCTGCAATGTTTGAGTCTTGCCATTTCAAGCATACGTAGCAGCCATATAGCATGAGAGGGCACTTTAGAATTTCAAATCAATTACAATAAATTATGGCACTAGACAGAAAAAGGTTTCACATCATCAACTTCAAGATTCCTTACACAGCCCTCCAAGTACACAACTGCAAAGGCCACAATTATTACCTTGTTCTATTTTTAAAATTCCTATATATTTACCCTATGAGAGTGCTCTCTGCCTAGTCTATCACATTGGGGTTAGCATTTCCCTGCTCCATCCTCTCCCATTTTGTTCAAGCGCTTGTTTGTTTGTATCAAAAATCCTTTGACACTTTGCTGAGAGAACTTTCCATCATGTCATCTTAATCTCAGTTCTTTCATTCACTCACTTGGTGAGGAGTACACATGACCAGGACAGAACAATTTCATTTCACTCAATCGTTATACCCACAATATTCTTCTACGTTTAACTACTTCTCCAGCATTTGCTTTGCAGAGCCTGCCAGACAAGAGACACAAGCTGGATTTATCTGCAATCCAAACTGAGACTTTCCTTTAATGCTTCCTCTCCGCAGGGTGGGAACTGAGAAATGAACATTGTGCTACCACCTCTGCTGAAATGGAGCATGCCACATACAGATTTGGTCTTGCCTCTCTTACACGCAAGCATGCTCCCTTCCATCTTATTCATTAGGGCATTATATTTTTCCAGAAGATGCTGATTAAATCTCTGCTTGATCATATAAGTTGACAACAGAACAATTTATTTTACTTTTCATCTTTTAATAAAATCAGAGAACAATAGGAAGGACAAAAAAAAAGCAAAAAATTATCCAACTCAGGTATCTGAATGTACTCTGATGATGTCATGGTTCACCTTTTAAATAGTCATATATGATTTTTTTTAATACTTCAATAACAAACAGGTACTTAGAAACTACTTAAACAGGAGATTAGTTACCCCACTGACTGCAGCAGTCCATGTATCAGGGCATCTGCTTCACGGGAAGGTAAAATCTGTTCACACAATTCATGCTCCCTTTTGCTCATGGAGAAGAGGTTAGTACTGTGAGACCTGCACACAACTTTAGAAATGGCGCAATGACATTAGTGAACATCTCTGGATTTCTAAAAGCCCTGTATACACTTGTCTAGACACTCTGGAAAAAGAAATTAGGATTTTTATTCAGGAGAATTTTCTACATGTGTGTTTTAATTTCAAAAGCTTCTGCTCTGTGTTATTTAGGAATAACACCCAGACACACTGCCTTTAGAGGAACTGTGCCAGTGTGATTATGAACATTAAGAACCGAATGACAATGCTGGTTGATGATGTTTCAAAAAAGAGTGTACTGTAAACAGTTCGATTAAAATTCTCTCTGCCCTGGTTCACCTTCTCAGCTGCTGTTCAAAGACCTCACAATCATTATTTTAAGAGCTGTTGGTGGGGGCCTGGCCACCATGTATCCTATTCATTGCACACTACTTTTGCATTGCAGACTCACATGGAAGGGTGTCAGAAGGCCCTGCAGGTGCACAAAGGGATTGCCAAAACTGTCCTTAATGAGAAGAAAACACAAGTCTAATCTCCAGGTTCAGCAAGCACCCAACACACTTTCTTGTGAAGAACAAACTCCATCTGCTTCCACCTCACATGTGCATGAAAGGGAAAATAATGCTCACGTAAACTGAAAACAGTTAGGACTGTTTTCCACATTGTTATTTTTTGCAAGTATATTCTGATAAGAGCAATTTACCAAGTGGATGCTAGCTTTAGCTAGGGATAGCGATACCCTCCACACCACCACAAGGCAATTCAGAGCTCACAAAATGAGCTGCTGCCCCTCCTGTGCCAAGCCCCGGTAGAACACCTTTGTTTCCGCAGCATTCAGAGCCTCCCAAGGTTAAGCTAGGGTTTGCAAACACCCCCTTCTCAAAGGCACTAACAGCCACTTTTGCAGTCCTTCCCCATGTACGTGGAAGCATGCAGCCAAATATACATACCCCAAACACGTGGTGCTTGCACAACAGAAGTGTGCCCACACACGCCCATTCACAGCCATGGGTAGTATAAATAGCCTGGCTTTATAAATAGGCTTGCTTAAATGAAGTCTCTTGCTTAAATAAATCTCACATAAATACCCTTTCTCTTTTGTTGCCTAGTGCATCTCATTTTTTAGTCTGGAAAGTGGCAACCCTGTCAGAATGACTGGAGAAACAACGCATAATAATCAAGCAAATTAAGACCCCATGTGGAAAATCAGCAGGTCTGAAGGACAGGTGAGCGCAGTGTCCTGATGTAACATACCACTGGTGAAGGCTTTCTGAAAAGGAGAAAAGGCAGGCAATTTTTTCTTTTTCTTTTTTTTTTTTTTTTGGCTTGGTGATATCAAGATAAATAATTATTAGTAAGAGAGGCAATGAGAAATTGCGAACAATCAGGGGAGATGCTTGAGCCCTAAAGCAGCAGCCCACACAAAACCAAAGTTATAAAAATAAACCTCACATTCTCAGTTGGAAGGGGAAAGAAAGGAAAAATATATTAGGAAAGGAAAAGTCACTTTCTCTTTTCTCTGCATCTTTGGAAGTTCACCAGGTGTCTGTCCATACCCCTCACTGTGTTCGTGTCTGTATTCATCTGTATGTTTTTATGGACATTTTCTACCTTATCCTTTTCAAAACATTTCAAGTATCAGTTAAGACTGTTTTCTCTGAAGATGGGTAGGAAGGACCTGCTGTCGGAAAGGACTCTCTGAACCTCCCTCCAGCAACCCTACTTCACATTCAGCCCACACACCAGGCCCAGCTCTATCAGTGTTCTGGCTCGTTTTGTCAGGACTGTTGCATCTGCTCATAACTTCCTTCCCACTAATGAGTCTCTCGCTAATCGATCTGCAGAGTGCGTGTTTCTGCAGTCTCAATCATCCACTTACTAAAGATGCCATCAATACCGCAGCATGGCCATGCTTGCCATCCCAGAGACAAATCCCAGCAAATCCCACCTTGTACTTCATCTCTACGTTGAACCCCTGTTCCCCAAAACAATGGGATTTCTTAGACTTACAGGTCTTTTTGCTGTTCACCCTGTGCTCATTTGCCACCAGGAGGGCACTCAGCAAGAATTTTTATTCTACTGGATGTATCAATGATTTGATTGGTGCAGCAGCAAGCAGCTTGCTAGAATCATTCAGTCTTTTGTTCTTTGCCATTCTTGACTGCAGATGCAGACATCAAAAATTAAAAGAGCACTTACAGGAATATTATGTCATTAATTTCCTAGGAAAGTTTTACTCACTGCTTTGTGGGTGTTTTGTTGCTGCTAATATTTTCAGCCTTTCATACACATACACACACACATGCTGATAAAAGCCAATGCTAAAAAATGGAATCAGAGAATGGCTTGGGTTAGAAGGGACCTTAAAGACCACCTAATTCCAATGCCCTGCCATGGGCAAAGACACCTCCCACTAGATCAGGCTGTTCAATGCTCCATCCAACCTGGCCTTGAACATTTCCAGGGACCGGGCATCCACAGCTTCTCTGGGCAACCTGTCCCAGTGCCTCACCACCTTCACCGTAACGAATTTCTTCCTTATATCTAATCAAAATCTACACCCTTCTAGTTTAAAACCATTATTCCTTGTCCTATCACTACACCCCTGACAAAGCATCCCTTCCCCAGCTTTTCTGTAGGCCCCCTTTAGATACAGGAAGGCCACTGTAAGGTCTCCCTAGAGCCTTCTCTCCTCTAGGCTGAACAACCCCAACTCCCTCTGCCTGTCTTCATAGGGGAGGTGCTCTAGCCCCTTGATCATCTTTGTGACCTTTCTCTGGACTCTCTCTAGTACATCTGTGTCCTTCTTGGCTGAGGGCCCTACAACTGAATACAGCACTCCAGGTGGGGTCTCACATGAGCAGAGAGGAGCAGAGGGGGGCAATCACCTCCTTCAACCTGGTGGCCACGCTTCTTTTGGTGCGGCCAGGATACGGTTGACTTTCTGGGCTGTGAGCTGGCTCATGTCACACTTCTATACCTCTGAGAAGATCAGACTTTGTAAACTCATACTATTTATATCACCCCTACCCCTTATAACTAAGGAGGGAAAAAGCCAATACTGATGAATCTAAGGTTGTTTTACTATAACCTTTTCACAATGTCAGAAAACAAGATAATATCCACTCCTGCCCAAAATACAGCTGGTATCGTTACGTCTTCCAAAGAGACTATACATCCCAACTGCAGTGAAAAATAAAGTTTCTTTGGATGATGTACTGGAGTCCCACGGCTTTCTGAACTGACTTCTGAACAGTCAGTCCTAGCTTTTTAACAGGTCCGTCGAAATATGTGAGATTGTGTTTCAAAACTGTGTTCAATGTATCATGCTCAACTTCTTTCAAAGCATTTTTTGGATCCAAATTTCTGCATAGGTCTGAAGGACCAGCGAACCCATCAACTACAAGCCTTGCTGCAGCAGAGAGGCAACACAGGGAGGAAAAGGTGGGCTTCTGGCAGAGCTCTGCCCTCAGCTGGTGCACCAGGTAAGAGGGAGAAGACAGACTGACAGATGGAACTTGATCTTTCTTTAACTTGTTCTGATGCAGCAAATGGTAGAAAGAGAGAGGAATAGACAGACCTGGGTGTTTTCTGTTCCCTCCCCCCAGTTATTTTATCCTTGTGGATGCAGATGAGTATACAGATGAGTACAGATGAGTGTACTCCCTGCTCCTTTGAAGACCGTAGGTGGAATCATTACTTCAAAAGCAAAGAGACAAATTTATAAAGGTCAGGCAATGCAGAGGCAATTGCAAAAGTGGATACAAACTCCAAGTTTTGTGTCTTCTCCCTTCAATTCCCAGGCAATTAAACACAAACATATTTACAGTGCTAAGCCAGTAGTATTTCTACCTGTTACATTGCTACTTTATACAAGGCTGTAGCATTCTCATTCCATTAATGCTTTCCTGTGAAGCATTTCAGAATTGTTAAAAATAAAAAATAAAAGAGAGAGAGGTTTAAAAAGACTTCAGACTTCCTTAATCGTGCAGGGATATATTTTCAAAGCAGTATGCCAGGAGTATTCCACGTGATTTCCATTCATGTTAAAATTAGAGTCACCAGAATAAACCCCATATGCTGCTTTGAAAAGGTACTGCAACATGTCCAAGGAAAATTTCCACAGCTTAATGGTGCTTGCACGTTTTTTATGTCTGCTTTTCTTCCTTTGATTCCTGAATATATTTTTAACAGCTCTTAATTTATTTCGTTTTTAATAGCACTTTGTACTACTTAGAAAAATAGAAGCGATTTGCTGGTTATCTTGGTCCTTCTCTGCAGCCTTCTTATTTTGAACTTATTAGTTTAATCAGAATAGGTTTGCTCTGTAGGATGCAAAGCTTCCAATATCACTCTGTTTTGATACTGTCACTGTAGACAACCTTTTTTGTTGGAACTGCAGCCCACAGTGACATCTGGCTGCTTTCTGTACCTGAGCTGTCCTATCTAGTGGGGCTTACTATTTTTGAGTCAGATTGAAACTAGATTTCAAATTTGGGCAGTGGGGAACTGTTTTGGGAAAAGGCTGGGGCACTGTCTCTCCTTGGCAGTAACAGCACCGCTGCTTGTACCGAAGCCAGGCAGTGTGAAGGTACCTGCTTCTAGATCCAAGTCTGGATCCTAGATCCAGACTCGCACATGGATCTTACACCCAATCCAGAGCACCTGTAACATCTGTGACAGCTGCAGGAGCCTGCCCAAAGCCAGCTGCAGTACTAGGCTTGCTGTGAGTACAGCTTGTCCCAGTTTATCTTCATCATCACAGCAAGCACAGTGTGTGCTGTGGTTGTGTATGTACAAACTGACAAATGCTGCTTGACTATTAAATTCATCATTTATGACTATAGCCTTCCTTGTTATTTAAAGATAGAAAAATTTTAACCAAAATTTCAGTTTCTGATAGTTCCAGTTCTCTTGTCCTTGCTCTCTTATGTTTGCTGTTTACTAAAGCTGCACATAAGAGACTGACCAGGAAGACAGTATGAATGCCATCTCTTCCTTTTTAACTTATCCTTTCTCATTACTGTCCCAAGTCCAACCCATTGTCGCTTCAGAAACCTACAACAAAAATGTAGCAAACACCATATCCAAGCATTTTGTTACTTTAACCTTTAAAGGATGCAAACAAAGGGAAGAAAATCTTGCTCAAGTGTGGAAGGTGCTTCCACCACAGGAAAAAAAAAAAAAAAAGGTAAAGGAAAAGGAAAAGGGAAAAGGGAAAAATGTCTTCTTGCTAACAGAATAGTGCATCAGGACAGGAGAAAAGAAACGAAGAAAGGGTTGTCCTGTCTTTAAAGCACTGACAAGTGAGGTGCAGATGAATTTCTCAACTCCACCACTGATTCTGCAGGCAACATGATGCAAAATGTCGCTTATCTATTCTTGTTATCCAACTAAAAAATTATTTATATCACTGTTCCTTTCTCCCTTTTAACCATTTGTATGTTCTGTCTCTTTAGATGGCACTGTCCTTTGGCCAGAAACCTGTGCACAAAAGAAATAAACTTCCCCGGAGAGCAGAGCAGCATAGAACAAATAGTTAGATCCTACAAATAATGGAAGTTTAGCTTAAAAAAAAAAAAAAAATTACAAAACTACCAAAAAAAAAAAATCCCAGACCATTAGTAGCCAGCCATCATTTTACAATGTTACACATGTTGGCTTCTCTAAGCATTAGGTCTCAAACACATGAACAGGGTACTCTGGTTAGATATTACTACGTTAGCAGAGCTGCAGTAGTGGCCAATGGTAAATATTTACTAAAATATACTTATCTAACTGTTACCAAGAAATTTTTTAGGAAACACTTTTAACCTCTCATGTATAAGGAGCTTGACCTGAGTCATAACAGGTCAGCTGTCAGAACTACAAGCTAAAACTACTTCGGAGGGGTTACTACAGTTAATATGGAAAGCTTGAGTAGTGGCATTTGGCTAGTGCACCTAACACAAAGTAGATCTTCTGCATTTTCTTTAACATTAGAAAAATGTTACGAGATTGGTTAATGCTGTATGTATCTGTGTTAGTTTTAGTGATGATTAACAATATGATTTACCGTTTCTCCATTTCCTACTTGATAAGGTGGCTCCGTTTGGTCAATCTCTCCTCTTTACTGGGGCACAAAACTGGACACACTACTCCAGATGCTGCCTCTCAAGTGCCAAATGGGGGGAACAGTCACTTACTTTGACCTGCTTGCTATGCTTTAGCTAATGGAACCGAGCATGCAGATAGCATACATCACACCAGGGTGCACTGCTGATTCATGGTACTCATCAAAACAGGGACCATCCTACAAGCAAAGACCTACAATTATATGCACAAAACATGAAATTAGTCTGAGCCCTCTGTTTGCATTGACAATCACATATCCTCAGCTTGCTGTGGTGCAGAAATTCATATCAAAGCCCTAGCCTTGGTAAAAATCAATACTAGGTACTGAAGTATTACTCTAGTACTAAAATCAAGAAGCGTAGAGAAGGAAATTAGAATCATCAAATTCTTTCAAATTATAATAACTGAAGCAAATTGAGCAGCTATGAAACATTCTGTTCTCTACAGCTTAAAAGCAACAAGCCAATAAAAACAAACAAACAAACAAACAAACAAAAAGAAACAAACAACAAAAAAACCTAACTCATGCAAAACTAAGTAAGTTTTATAGAGAGACTGTCCTTTTCTTTCTAAGTAGAAACACCAGTTTAAAGATTTTCCTTTAGCTGGTACCTTTGAGATTTTAGACAGCAAAGGGCCATTTAGACCATGTATATATCCTAAGTCATTTACAGGCTGCACACATACAATACTTCCTACCTGAAGTTTATATCACGGATTCATGGAGATAGTTCTTTTCTTTAAGTAAATTAAACCTTACCACCTACGTGAAATTAGGATGGATAAAGGCATATTCAGTTCTCTGTTATTGCTATTAAAATGTTGTGTTTATGCAGTTACTCATGAGTGAAGCCTTTTTTGTTCTGATAGCTACATCCTCAGGAATAAGAATCATGTCTGTGCATGCAATTTTGACTTTAAGGTTTTAATGCTGTCTTTCAGATTTCTACCTCTGCTGAAATGGACAGCTGCCAGTAGACACTACCCTGGCTTCACGGGCTGGCTTCCAATATTCTACAACCTCCATAGGTCTTTTCTGGTTTCACGACAGGAGATGTGGCAGTGCAAAGTAGTCAGCAGACACCCCATCTTCAAAAAGTGAGAAAAGTCATTAACACCCTCCTTATGTCAGGTGGAAACAGCTTTAAGAGACAAGCCATTGCTCTCAAGGAAAGGGGAGAGACAGAAGGAAAGACTGGGGAATAAATCCTGTTGGAGACCTGGGTATTGACCAGGGAGAGAGGCTACAGGAAGCTTGACTTAGAGAGAAATCCAGTAAGATTTGTCAGTGTTGTGTTGTTTTTTTCCCCCTAAAAATATCCAGTCACTAGTTTATGCACGTGCTTTAAAAGACAAACAAACACATACAGACTTTAAAATGCAGAACAAGTATCTGTTACATGGCAATCAGATAAATTTAGATTTATACATATATATTTATATATCCAGGAAGAAAACTGACCTTTAGCAACTTCTAAATTCCTAACTTACATAGAAGAGAGTTCTTGGAAGGAATCTGCAAATCTTGACAGCTACAAGATTACATCCTTCATCTCACATCTGATTTTGCAAAAATAGGGATGTTCCATTTTCCTGCTTGGTGACTTTTGAGATGTTATTTTCACTATGAAGGGATGATCAATCGCGTCTGAAAAGGTTGACAGCATAATAATGATACAGTGGGATCTGCAGCTTCCTTTGGATCTTTGGTTAAGTGACAACTACAAAAAAGTTCCAGGCCACCTTTACTAGTCCATATAAAATGCATACAACTGCGACTTCTAAGTCCTTGCTGCTGAGGTTCTTATACCAGCAACACAACAAAGATCAGCCACTATCTCTGAGACAGAAAACTGATGCTTGAAATCTGAAGATACATCTCTAGAGAGAAAAATTACCATAAAATTCAAAGCATGTGTGAAAGCTATTTCCCCAGATACTTCCATTCTTCCAGACACAGACTTGACATTCTTGATGCAAGGATGGTTCTCAAGCATTTTAGTTTCACGGTCATGGCATTAATATCTTCCACTGACACAGCAAGATCTTTAATCAGCTGCACTAGTGTCTTTCTCAAGGATATAACATAGAGTTTGTTTTTTGACTTTTTACCTGTCTGTGTTGTTTGGGTTAATATACTTGCATACTAAATCTCTCTCCATTCCTGCACTCATCTTCTAAGGTGATATTCCTCAACTTTCACATGCATTCCCTGGGGCCTTGTTTCTCTGCTTGTCATGACCAACATGTAACGGTAAATTTGAGGATGTAGGAGCCTATCAAAAAATTCTCTTCAAGTCATCAGTAAACCCACTGCATCTTCCATATGGCTGTCCAGATCAATAGTGTAGAGGTGAAAGGTCAAAGAAGGATGGGACATAGTGCCTTGAGAAGGATGGAGATACTTTCCTCTATTTTGCTGTGAATGGATAAATGGCAGAACCCAAGCTCACACATATCAGCTTCACTACCAATCCTAAAAATCTTGAGCCCCAAAACTCTGTGGGGCAAAACCTCACACTTCCTTCAGAAAGACTTTCAAAGTCTCTCTGTCAATGCCATGACCAGACAGGAGAACTACATTTGGTATACAAATGGCAGCAAAGCTACAGGGACACAGACGTATATCCAGCCCCTGCAAGCTTCACACAGCCTGTGCAGGACTAACTGTTGTATCTTCACTGCTGCCAGTACCCTTGGTAGCCTAAGGAAAACCAGCAGAGGCAGGTACCTCCCCCGTTGGCCCTGTGTGTGCAGTACAGACACAGCTGAGAAAACAAGAGAAGGAGAGAGAGCACACCCACACCCGCACCCCATCTCCTCCTCCTGCTCGCTCCCTCTCCCAGCAGCCCTCCCCTCCCAAATGCCTCTATCACAGCCGAGCCAACCACTCCCCATTTACAGTGGCACATTGGGTAACAGGAGTGTTTTTTCAGATGCCGGCCAGTTACCTCATCTGCTAAAAATAGAGGCAGCATGCAGCAGACTGATTGGCAAATGCCTTTTTAATGGTGACTGACGTATTCCATCAAGACGAGAGACGTAAATTCCAAACAAGGAAGGGCATTTGTGTAAGGACAGATGAGACAAAAACAACAAAAAGCCCTGGCTTTGCTTATGAGACACGTATGAAAGATTTTTACTGCTCTTTTCAACCACAGTGCTATTTAGATTACAATTACTTAAAGTGAAACAGCAATAACATGAGCTCTTCTGCTGCTCTAAGAAAAGCTATAAAAATCTCATTGTCAGCTGCATCTTTCGTCGCGATAACCTCATTTCAACTGAAACAAAATCTTTGAGACATCACCTCCCCCCCTTTCTCTTTTTTATTTGCCTATAATAAGGTCTATAGTCTAGGGAGCTCTCGGGCTGAAATCCATGCATTGTGATTCACAAAATGAAAATCTGGTATTATATGCCCACTGACATTCACATCAGCAGCAACTCATGCAGCAAAAAGCCATATGCCATGCACCTCTGATTTAACTGTGCTACAAAAACATATCCTAGAAAGAAGAAATAAAAATACAGAGACAAGAGTGGTTCCCAGGATCTGATTATTATCTACACTTTAAGTCAAGACTGACAGGGGCAATATCACAAAATATGCTGCTTTGGTGACAGTTTCAGTTAGGTTATAGCATTTATCTCAGCAACTAACACAAGCGAAGAATTCTTTCCCAGTGGAAAACATTCTTACAGAACACAAAACAAGTGGTTAGCACAGATAACCTACACTCAGCTTTTCTCCTCTGGTTATCCAGCTTTCCACTCAATCATCTTTTTGAAGGTTGAGATGTTTATTAGCTTGATCAGCACTCACAGAGATGAAAATGAAGAACACTTTGAAAATCTTAAGTACCAACAGTTTTAAAAATTGCCATCTACAGGGTGTTAAGCAGATCTGCATGTGTTTTACAGTAACTCACAGATTTCATTAGAAAGCAAGGAGATAAAATCCACTCTACCAATGAAGACAAGATTTTCATAAATAAGAGATTTGACTGTTGAAACCAAGGGTGACTTTCATCACTGATGAATGGATAAGTCAAAAAACTTTCTGACCAAGGAATAGATTTTACTTTTTTTTTTTTTTTTCCTTTTTTCCTTCCTCTTAACCAAATAATAAGAGATGCTTTGCTCACACATCCTTTCATTTCTTTAATTTCTGTTTGAAGAATCCATCTCTTTTTATATATTTTTTTTCCATACTGGAAAATAAATTCACAAAATTTCAGCTTTAAAATGCTTTTCCTTTTAAAGCCTATTACCTCCATGAAATTGTTGTATATGTGATCACTGGAGAAACATAGTTCAGCTAGGATAATAACAAGATATGACCCTGCTATTAAAGACTTGCAAAGCAATCTGGCAAAGACAGGAAGTAGTAAAGATACTACTTTTAATGAAAAAAAAATATCTTTAAACTAGTAAATCAGCTCATGAGCTATGAAGTGCAGAGAAAGGGTGAGTGCATCTCTCCTTTCCGCTTCATTATCCAGCATAAGAATTTATATTCCACAAATTACCTCTAATGTTTTTTAAATGTATTTGCATTCTTGAAAGTGATAATGAACACTGAAAAAAATCTCAAAAGGAAGTGATTAGCTACATTTAAAAACACAATATACTTGTTCATTTCCTTTGAGTTTGACAGTCACAACCTTTGGGGTATGAATATTTAAACTTAGATCCGATTTTTACAGACAGATCCCTCAGTAAATGGACAACTGTATCTTCAGAGTCTTAAACACCCCTCCTCAAGGTTCATGCAGCCAGAAGCAGCAGACAAACTCACTTTGACAAACACAGTGGGACACATTTTGAGATCTGACAGGTGTGGATGAATGTACAGAGAGCAGAGATGGAGAAGCTGAAACACTGCTATTCCCAAATGAGCAGCTGATGAAGGAATAAACTTAGAATACCCAGGCCATGAAAAGTACAGAGGAAACACTGACCAAATGCTAGAGAAAGATCTTAAAAAGGCTCTCCCTATGCTGTATTAAACAGCACGGCTTAAAACAGACTCATCTTAAGCAAGCGATTACTAATGCAATAGACCTGACAACCTTCCTGTCCCTAATTATGCTTTGCTAGGAGATTCCTTTTTATAATTGAAAAATATCACCCTGCAAATACAGTCACATTTTCTGCATAAGATACGCAGCAGACTTGCAAAACATCTTGCTCTAAAAAATGTTTTTGATAAATTCATGCATTACACAATTATTGACACGATATATTTATGGCAATTAACTGTTTCCAATATGAGCTAATATAGTGCTAATGGCCTCAGGTGTGAAAGTGTGGAATTTAATTTGCGCTAATCTGCCTAAGCCTGGGGAATACCGAATTCACTCTATGTGAAAATAATTTATTTGCAGTATCCCTGTCTGATATAAACAAAGCACTGCCAAGGGAAGGTGCAATAAAGCTAAGAGAGCTGCAATCATTCTGCCGGCCCAGCCTTTCCCACAGGTAAAACACCAACAGAAGCCTTCCAACAGTGCTCTCAAAAGAACTGAAATGCATCTGCTTCAGGCTGGTGAAACACCCACAAGAAAACACCACCTGCTTTGAAGAACATCTGTGGAAGAGCTATTTACCACCCTCT
The DNA here is from genome assembly GCF_009819795.1 of Aythya fuligula. Lineage (NCBI taxonomy): Eukaryota > Metazoa > Chordata > Aves > Anseriformes > Anatidae > Aythya > Aythya fuligula. Next base: position 63,190,497 of record NC_045560.1, read on the forward strand.
TCATTCCTCTTTATCATTGAAAGGAAAAGCAAGTAACAAACAGGTTCACAGACTGACCAAAGGATTTTACTTGCAAGTGGCTTTGGTTGAACTAATTTTTCTCTCTTCTTTAAGGTAATGGGTCTTCAATTGAGCAGCAGGACACACACACAGGCATTGCTACAGGGCTGGAGCTGTGGTACAGGTGATGGAGGAGGCTGCAGCACAGACGCCCTGCTTCTGCTTTTGGCCCTGCTGTTGCCTCACTGTCAAGGCACTTGGGGTCTGTGTGCCTTTGCCTCCTGTAAAATGGGTTTATTGAGGAGAAAAGTGAGGGGTATTGTTTAGTGCTGCTGGAGGGGATCACCTGAGAGCAGGAGGAGACCCACTCCTCCTCCTGGGCTTGCTGCGAGTGGCAAGGCCTAGCACCTAAAACTGGGACAAGATGGCAGTGAGGGGGACATTTTGAACAGTCTACCCCTAGAGCATCCCCTGCTTGCAGGGGACCCAGAGAAGCAGGCGACAGCTCCTCTGCCTCAGCCACCTCATGTTGCTGTCCTGATGCTCTCCAAACACCCCCACAGGCCTCTGCTTCCTCATGGCCAACTTGGCCTACCCTGCAGTGGTGCTGGCCCACCACACTTGTTTCCACACAAAACACCACCTGCACAGTTCCCCTCCTTAAAATCCTGCCCATGAACACTTAGTCATACTTTGAACCCAGCCTTATGCAATTATTCATCCTCTAGCTGCTGAAAGTGTGACAACACTGAGAAGCTGAGAAACCTGTGGCATGGCACTTCTGAGCAGCCATCCAGCAAAGAAATGGTATTTCTCATTTTTATGTTACGCTTGGTTACCTTTTCTGTTATCTTGTCACAGAGCAAGGAAAAATATTCACAGGGTCCAAGCATAAGCAATAAACATCTTTTGTGGTTATCAAGTGCCTTGCTGTTTGTTTTGGTATTTAATTACAGGACTCACGTAGGGCATTTATTGTTTCCATCTGCTGCCACCGTGAACAATATCTACTATACTGATTACCACACAACACAGTGTTTCCCTGTGTATACCCATCAGAGACACATATTATAACCTCGCAGAGCAGACCCCTCTCCTGCAAGGGAACCCAGTGCTAAGGTTTCGTGCATCACTGATACAGATACCACAAGCACGACTGCTCCGGGGTGCGCAGCTCTGCTGCTGTGAAACGAAAGCCAGCTTTGCCAAGGTGCTGAAATCAAAGGGTTTGGGGCATTTCTGAGAATTTTCTTCTCATTACAGCAACACAAAACAAATTTTCACAGAACAAGTTCGTATTTTATACTACAATGATCTCAAACACATGGTCAGAGGGCAAAATAGAGTTCTCAGTAATGAGAAAAATGCATCAGTGGCATCATTAGCCAGCCTTCCTCTGCTTTCCAATTCCCTAAATCTACAGTTTCAGTGAATGCAGTAGATTTTGATTTCAAACACCAAGCAGCACAGAACTTTCAAAGTTTTTCAGTTTTGGTGTCTTCTACTCAGCTTCATTTGTGCTGAAAAAATAAACTGTGTCTTGTTTTGACTAGTCATTTTTGGGCCACCAAAAACCTAAAGCTACCTCATAGACTAATGAAAGACTAATAAAAACAGCTACGACAGTGCCCATTCTCTACAAAGCAGCTTCGAAACCTCAGTAGGTGAATTGGAATTTCATTTTTTCTTACATATTGGTGCTGGAAGCAGTATTTTTAATTCTTATTCTCCTTGCTTTTTGTTTTGTTTGTTTGTTTTTAAGATGGCCCTAGGCACAGAACTAGCAAATTGTTCATATCGTCCTTCAGGTCTAACAAGACAAACTATGGTTGGCCCTGCAATTAAGGTAACCCATTTGCTCACCCTTCTTCCTATCAGCAGGTGAACTTCAAACCTATAAAAGCATCAGACAAATCTGGGGAACAGAGATGAGGATAATCTTTTCCCTTGCATGTTCTCCCATCTGTGGTCTCCTCATCTCACAATATACAATAGGTGTATTTTACAAGAAGATCACTAACACAGGTTCCCTCTTTCAATGTAAATCTTCATTAGGGCAACACAGGGGTATTTACCTAAGCAAAATTAGTGGTGATCAACACAGTTTTCCATTAGAAGCGTACTTTAATTTGGCCCCATGGGAGGAATTTTACAGTGGGGCAGGTATCTTGAATTCCATTTACCATCATGTTAAAAACATGTTAAACAAAAAATCAACCAGTCAGTACATCATAGCTTGTGTAACAGCAGGGCCTGGTTACCTCGAGCAGGCTGAGCAGAGAATAGCTAGACCTCCAGGAGGAAAAACCAACACCTATTTAAATGGGCAGGTTGGTGATGAAAGTTTCTAGATGCTAGAGTATAAGATAAATCCATTCAACTTTCTTATAGTCATCACTGTCTCCAACCTCTATACACAATGGTTTCTTTTGCAGCAATAAAACATAGATTATATAATCCTGTCTCCAAGCTTTACATTTCTAAAGTCATAAACCATGCTGTCTGTTCATATATGATTGTGAGGAAAGAGCTTGAACGTGTCCTTTGATCAACTGCAGACTCAAAGGAAAACAAAAAGGTTTCAAATGGAATTGTTGCCACTTGCACATCTGTCTACCCTATTGCATCTTAATTTCTCTAGAAAACTCACCAGACATGAATTATGCATGTCTTAAAATGTTATACAGACATAATATAAGCTTAGCTGCCTGACTGAATTATTCTATTCAGAAATCTACGAGTATATTGAGAGACTGTAAAAAAGGTTTTAGGTCTGACAGTATCATACTATCACCATAGAGATCCAAGGAGTTTTGCTAATGCAAGAGCTGAGCCTGACAAATGTGTCTGTTTTAATGAATGAGAATCAGAGAGACAAAGCATGGGATCATAAATGTCTCACTAAAACATCATTGCATTTTTCCAACTGTGAACAAAGTACCTTTATATTTTTTAAAAAACTCTAAAAGAAAATAAAGAAAAAAAGGAAGGGAAAGAAGCTATATGAAATCTCCAGAACATGGACTGAGGAACCACGATGGCACAGTATACAGTATTATCGTCAAAAGAAAGTCAATCTGTGTCTTAAAAAGCCCTTGAGAATAAGAACTGAAGTGGGGAAGTATTCAATCACCTCACTTCTCTTGGCGAGGAAGTGCAGGAGATGAGGAAATAAATCTTCATATGCGCACACAGACCTCCTACCACCTCTCATACACAATCTATGGAGATTAATCAAAAGTTCAACAAAAAAGCTCCTTCTCTTCGATTATGATTAAAGATGAAAGCAAGCAGATTAGCTTTTAAATGCAATCTCTAGGTCTAAATAAAGAGTTAGCATATTGGGAGCTTCTGATTTTGTTTTGGAGATTTTGGGGTAGGAAGCAAGGAAGGAAGAAAATGAACAATCCCATCACTCAGGTAGACAGCAAACTGTAGAAAAGTGGTGTTTCATATATTACCATGACAATCAAGTTACTGAAACTGAAAAATGGTAATACAAAGAGAGGAGAAAAGAGAACTTTTCACAGCAGCTGAACTACTGCATCTTCTAAGGCCCCTGCTTTATTCCCCTTCACTCCTGAAAGTGTGGGCTGAATGTTCCCTGTGTCCACATGACCTTCACTTGCTAAGTTTGCAAAAACTCATTGCATAAAAACAGGTACCCTTAGCACTCAGAAAGGATGAAGAAAGAATATTAACATGCCACGAAAACCAAAGCTGTTTGCCAGGTAAGGATTAAAAATGGTGTTGTGTGGTTCGGTAAAGCCATCAGCACTGGCAGCTGTCAGCCACCAACCAGATGAGTAAACCTTGGGGTACCACTACATAACATCGAATCCTCCACAAATCCAGAAGTGCTTCACAAGCCCACACAACAACATGGTTTGCTTTACTCACAGATCCCTTTAAGACGGATATCAGCTGAGTAATGCACATCACCACCACATGCCATTTGAAGTGGATAAAGAGCACAAAAATCTCCTTGTGACTAAAAGAAAAGATTCAGATAGGCAGAACATAACTACTGAACTGCTAGAAATGACAGTCATGGGAGTTTAGTATTCCCTCCCCTTTACAGCAGGAAGAAGATACTGGACCAGCATCTCACCAATTGCACCCACCATACACAAATCTCAGTAGGCTGGTGGCACATGTTTTGGATTTGCCCCATAGAGTTAAAGGGGCAACATCCTCCTACATCTTCAGTGACAGAGGCAGCAGGACCTACTGCCTACCCTGCTCAACCTTCAAGAGTTGCTCGGTGAAACCACAGGATTTTCAGTAACTTAAAACATAACTAACTTACCAGATCAGAGAAGAAACTACCTTGTGTACCACTACAGTGGTATCTAACACAGACAAGAACATTTCTGTACTTTCTCTCAGGGTGATCTGGGCTGTTGCCAGAAATAGAACATTTTTTTGTTCCCCTAATAATAATAATTCAATAACTAATAATACTCAAATTCAAGTTGTGGAAACTTATATACACAAATCCTTTTTCTACTGAGACAGAAGGCCTGTAAGCAACAGGCAGTTATCAATCCGTTTGTTTTAAACAACCACAGAATATAAAGTAGTATTTTATAAAAAAGATTATTGCTTTTAAGCCTTTGATTTTAGGTTGCTATACTTTTCAGTGGAATATCTCATCATTGCTCCTTTTGCTCTTCTTTGTACCATTTGGAATAAGAAATGTGTCAGAAATTCTACACAAGAACAAGCCTCTAGGTTATCTAGCTACAACAGCAGGCACTTTGGACTTCCATTTTCTGTTTTGCCAGGCTTCAGGTATTGCTGCTATCTTACCAAAAAGAAATCAACACAGGTTATTCCACACTGTGTCTGAAGGATTCACCTTCCTTTTGCAGTGGAAAAAGGACATTTAGATAATTTCATTAATAGACAGCTCCAGTTAGAAGGTAGGCACAATCATTCTTACTAGCTCTCGCATAGCGTTTGAGTCTGGTGGTATCAGAGCACTTCTTTGGAACATGCTGACACAATGCAGCTGCCTCCCTTTTCATTCTCAACCAACATCCCTATAATCAACATTCGATCTCAGTCAGAGAGGCGCAAGATACAGAGCTTCCCAACAAAGACAGAGATGCCAGCAGGACACAAAAACATGAGTTTGTCATTCTTACAAAATGCCAAAGATACTGTTCAGCCTCCTGGTATGTTAGAGAGTTAAACTAGGATTTCTAGAGCCCATTAAGACAGACACCCCTGTTCTCCACACCTTTGCTGTCAGTCATATGACTGTCTGAAAATTCCAGATTTCTCATACAATGAGAAGGGTGCAATACTGATGGTTGGTTGCTTTGGTTTGTTTCAGCTGGCCAGATTGTACAGCACTTTGTCATGTTTGCGTCCACTCTTTAATATTTTACTATTTCAGTTCTTGTATGAAATGAAAGGGATGCACACAATTATCACTGCAACAGTCTGTTTGCATTATTTACAACGTTAGAGGCTGCAGCACTTCAGCATAATATTGCTAACATAAAAAGGCAGAATATACCCTCAAGCCAGGTTTGTATTTCCAGTTTGCAGTGTAACATGATTGAAAAAGGTCTATGAATCTCCCTTATACTGTGGGAGGTGTAAGGGAGATTCATAGACCTTTTTCAATCCCCCTGCTTTGTAAATGCTGCCCCTCTGATGTATGAAGAATCTGAAGAGAAGACACATCACAGTATTCAGCAGAAGTGGAATTAGTAAATCCCTGTGCCTCTAGGGAAGAAAACATGGCCTTGTTTCAACATCCTGCCCAGTTATTCCCTCCCCACCCCTTTTCTTGCCTTGTTGAAGTCCTCTGAAGTTGCCCTCATTTCCTTCCATGTCTTGTTCAAGAGCTGAATGCAGATACAGAAGAACTCCTCAAATGATCTGTCATGGGTGAAGAACATGGGATGGAAATCATTGCAGGTCTCACTGGCTAAAAACAGAAAAACAAGGGGCAGTGGAATAAAACATTTACAGGCAGGAACTACCAAAACCAAACAAAAATAAAATACAACCAGCCGTAAACTTTAGTGAGTACCATAATGGACAGGAATCCTAGTTCTAGTAGCAAAGGGTGTCAAAAGAATATCCTGAAAATCCACCCTCGGACTACAGTCTTAAAAGGCAATGAAACATAGCACAGTGCCTCCCTGTATGAGACCAGCAGAAAGAGCAAGAGGAAGCAACTACCCTTTTCCCTGAATATTCTCTCAATGGGTGCTTTGTTTGTGCCAAGGTTTGTCATTCAGGCCAGGACAGAGAAGGACAGACAGAAACACAAGCCTTCTCATCGAAGTAACAGCCTTCCCCACTGCTAACAGCATGCACCATATTGTCTGAGAACCAAATACAAAACCTGATCAGTCACAACACAATATTAGATCAAAGTACACAGTGTAACGCGAAGGTCTGCTGATACAGTAGATGAGCTACCATATTCTATATGGATATACCACAGAGGCAAACAAAGAAATCTAGAGAGACATATAGATGGAAATATAACTGATTCAAATTGTTCTTTGAATCTTTTGATCTTATGTCATGTGCCCCTTATCTGAGATAGGGGGGTGGGGTGGGGGCAGGACAAAACAGGACGACAATAGCAACCAAAAAACCAAAACCCACCCATCCACCAAAAAAAAACAACCCACAACTTTTTTTTTTTCTTTTTTAAATCAAATACTGGCTTTAAGAAAGGCAGAATAAAATAATAGTATAGTGATGATGATCCCAGAAAGGAAGAGTTCAGTTTGACAGGACTGTGAATCGCCTTGTGAGAAGAATGGATTTTCAAAATTTAATGGCAGGACTGAAGCAATGCTGACCTCTTGGCCTGCCTGAGGAACTTGGGAACAGAAGGGGCTTTAGAGAAGTACAGAAAAGGATCTTTAGAACCCTGCCATGACTTACAGTGCCACCTCAGCAGGTTTCACATTTATGCTCTTAAAAAAAAAAAAAAAAAAAAAAAGTCATGTTGACTAAGGCCTTCATCATATACTTTATCCTTAAAACTCTTAACTTCATCTTTCACTTCTGCATCAGTACTCTTTTGGTCTTTTTCAGCAGTCATTCACATGTCCATATAGCAGCATCTTCCCTTCCTTCAGGATCAAACAGCCACAGCTTAGGTAGGCTTCATTCTCTTCAAGAATGGGAGAAGTATTCAGCTCTGGGATACAACACCCCTTTTCTTGAAGCTGCATCACTCACTGCCTGATACTTGCCTTCTCTCAGTGGAACTGGAAAAATTAGAATGAAAACTTTCTGCAAGAGGATGTGAATGAAGCAGGCAGGCCGACTCTTTGCACAAGCTGCAACCTCATGGTATTGGTACCTCTTTCTAGCCACAACCCCTCCCTTTCAGCACATTTAGTTACCTCTGCCATGTCAGTACCTGCTGCCATATAAACCCAAGTTCTGCTTGCAGTCACCTGAAGCTCCCAAGAAAGAGGGTTTCTGATCTTTCCCAAGATGCAGCTTTCCAATTGCAAAGCAAAACTCTGAAGCTTGATTGTAAATTTGAGGGTTAATTTTAACATCAGATTTACTAAAATCTAATCAATTCCTCAGCTATGTAGTGAGGGTGAGAGTTAATTTTGGAGCATAGGTTTCATTCTAATCAAATAATCTCAATTTACTTCAAAGGATGTGTAGTCAACAGGGAATTTGTCGAAGCAGAGACCTATATTTATGAGGTAAGGCTCAATCACTTTAAGAGAACAAAATGCCTCAGGCATGATTTGCAGAGCACCTTCAGCTTCCATTCATTCAGCTGAAGCTGCAAGGGCTCAGCACTTCCAATAATCAGGCCTTCAGCCTGTAATAATGTTAGAGACACAACAGAACAGATTCTCAGAGGGCACTTGTCTTTAAGTCATGAAATACTATAATGATGAGAAGAAATAAAATAACGCCAAGCTGAAGAACGCAGCCAGTACCTTCACTGTATAAATCACAGCACGAAACAATGCAATAACGTCGACACACACTGGCCTTTCTGATCCTCCTCAGAGCCAGAGCTTATCTCTGCTCCTACTCATAAAAAATCAATAAATCAAAATTAATGGAAAGGCTAGGGATTCTCAGAAACTTGATTATCAGTTCTAACTCATGTTCCTTATGATAATCAGCTCCAAACTGTATCTAAAATGCTGACTACTCTGCATGCAGAATCAGAGGTGCTAGCCCCCCACCTTTTATATAACTAGACAACATATTGTGGCTTGTCTTTTCAGTCCAAAAAGGAAAGTGTAGAAAATTGCTGGTATTGATATACATGGAGATAGTTAGGCCTGTTAAAAAAAAAAACAAGATCAATGTCTTAAAGCACAAAACAAATGCTAAGAAAAATTCAAAAACAAATGAGAAATAGTTTCTTCAAAATTCCCACTAGCATCCAGACAGAAGAGAAAAAAAAATCCATATTCGACTTCAAAGGCTGCTTCTTGTTTGTCGTAAAAATAGTAGTCCAAATAATCCAATTCAACAGAAACCTCACAAATGAAGCACATCAGCAATGTTTATATTATAGTATATCAATAGGCTGCAACTCAGGCCAGGCCTACATTCTGCTGTGGTTAAATATCTAATGAAAGATAACCCTTGACTCAATACTTTCTTTCTCCTTTGTATAAGCAAGATGAGGATGAAGAAAAAGGCAATACTGTGTTATTAGTGGTTTCTAGGCCAGAGTTAAGACTGAGTAACAACTTCTGGTGTTACCCTGCTATCTCCAGCCCCAAGTCAGCATCTCCACTGTCAGAGTATCACCTCTCTCTACAAAGTGGGCAAATTTAGAGGTTTCTGAGTTTTACTGATTAAAAATTTCATTGATTTGTTTCACTAACTTCCGGTTTGACAAACTGTAAACAGCAATCCAGTGTTAGAATGATTTGGAGACCTTTCACAAAAGAGCTGCATAAAAAATTTCTGGCCTGAAGCCTGGCACTCTCTAACCTTCATTTTCACAGGCAAGAACTTGCCACATTTGGGAGCAACACAGAAACATATACAGGGTTGCAGCATAGGGACATAAATCATCATGATTATTTAATAACTTCATCAAGTTTTAATTACGTCTCTGTGAGATCACCTTTGAAAGGCAAGTCAGAGAAGAAAAGTCTGGCCTACATAAATCAGGTGAAGATCTTGTTGATTTTCCTTTCTTGGCACAATTCTTGGAGCCATAGATCAATGTGCCACCTATCGGGATTTAAGTAGTCTTTCAAGCTTCTAGCTGATCTATAGCTGTGCCTTTGAGGAAGAAGCTTAGTTCATTTCTCATCAGATACTGCACTGGACAAAAAATAAAAGAAATAAAAAATAAATAAAATAAAAAGCTAATTTCTACCTGAGACTTTATGCAGTCCTTTCAGTGTATATTTTTAGTGTCTATCCAAAACAGTTGTGTCTGTCAGTTCATTTTCTAAATTATGAGAAATACATTCAAGCATCCCTGACTGTTCAAACGGTAAATGAATTTGATATGTTGTCTTGTCCCCTCTGCAGATGAGTAGGAAACAACAGGGGAAAAAATGAGAAAGAAGAGTTATACTTTCATTTTTTTACCTCTTGTCTGAATGCTTTTTCCCATGAGAAACAACATCATCAGAGCCAAATTTCTTCTAGCTGTGCTGAGAACAGTTGGGTATTTGCATATTTGCATAAGCCTGTCTTGGAAGGGCACAGATTACATTATGATGTTTCAATAACTGTTCAACTTGAAGTACAGCAGAGATGTAAATTTCAAAGTTGCTTTGGTGAACTGAATACAGACAAAAGGGATTTCTGCGTGCAGGACAGATTCCAGGAAAGGACAAGTGCACCAGACAGACACTAGGTGGGTGCATCACCTCCTCACAGCCCAAACCAGTATGAACCAAAGGCTACCCGTTCATCAGAAGCTGGTGGCAATGCTGCAAACCTATAGCTGGAACTGACACCTTTTCTACTTAAACACACAGATTGGGGGATACAGTACTGATTCCATCTTTCCCTCTACCTTAAGAAATGAATTGTTTGTAGATGTTCATACAAATGTTCCACTTGGAATGGGAAAAATAATCTGAATAGATTTTTTTTTTTTCTCTTTAGATTTATTTTGCACAATACTTGGAAGCAATAGAAAGATAATCCTTCTCTCCCCACCAAGCTACCATAACAGACAGAGACACAATAATACACCCCTCTAGGCAAGGTACTGCCCTTGATCTTAAAAAACCTCTGCTTTCCTCCTGACTCTGTTAAACCACTCTGTTGATACTAGACACTCATTCTCCACACCTTTAAAGTGACATATGGTTATTCTGATTGAATGCAAGAAATGAAGAAGGTTATACTGGAATGAAAGTGAAATAATAAATAACAGTCTTTATCATGAAGAGGAACGTTAGAAATTTGGAAAACGCTTAACACATTCTTTTCAAAATCTATTCATGATGCCAGGGGGGGCAAGTTGGGAGCAACTTAAATGGTCATTTTCCAGGAAGCAGGAGTCTTAAAGACTTCTGATCTCTTTTAAAGAGATAATGCAAAAGCATCTCAATAAGACCTGGCAAAAAACTCATAAGATGCTCAGCCTTTGCATTTGCTAAGAATCTAAAAGATGACACCCAGAGTTTTTCCTCAGGTGGCAAAATCTTAACTTCACTGCATTACAGAAGAAAAACTGCCAATACTCTGGCATACTAAATAAAAATAGAAATACCATCTCAGGGGCCAAACGTATTATTTTTTTTAGTAGGATAGAATGCAGTCTACAAGTTTATGCTCAAATTAAATAAAAATCCTAAAAAATTATAAGTAAACTCTAACATTTTAGCTTGGGTTCTGCTACTGTATGCGAAGACAAGGATCCTAGAAATCCTTGCAAATCCTTGGCCATGAAACAACTGTATGACATGACCACAAGAGCTATGCTCACATCTTACACTCAGCTCACATTCCTACTAAGAATGGAGGGACAGCAAAAGTTATACTGCCATATGTTAGCCAGCAATTAAAACTACATGCTTCCATTAAGTTTTCTCAAAATAATTCCTTGATTAATAATTATGCAACACCGGCAGAAAAAGGTTTAATGCTTTTTAAAACTCCACAGCCTACTTCCTCTGCAATCTGTGCAATTAGTTCCCCTGCAGATTGACATTTCAGTGGCTTTTCCACTCCTCTGCAAATTTAAGGCTTCAAGCCATCATATTGGGATTGTGCATCAAAGACATTTACTAATCGCATATGAAAAACCTTGTCACCGATGTCAACAATGCACAAGTGGTGTACAAAACACAAGAAGAAAATATTTTCCATAGTAGATAATGAAAGTGATAACATTGCTGTGTATTCTCAAATATTTCAAAAGCAGGCAGAGAGCTTGAATCAATCAATTTATTCAGTCAGCCATATAAATATGGTCACCCGGTATTAATGCTGTCACATGTAAAGGGACAGACAGACCCTGTGGTGAGGCATAAGCTCTGCACTGGGGGTGGTATTAACAGATACTGCATACCAAGAAAGACATCAAGAAAAAAAATCCTGAAATTGCCTCCATCAGCATGGCTTTGAGATGAGGGAATCAGTGACACAGAGCCTTTGGAAAGTGGTTTGCAAAGCTCCAGTGAGAGGGGTCTCCAAAACACGTCTCTGTCTGACAGGGATCTGGAATCTGTGTGATCGAGTCTCCACATGGATCTGTCTCTTCTATTGCAGAGCTGCTGCTGAATTCTGGGTGAGTCATTTATCCCCTATGTTGTTTCCCCCCCTCTCACAGAATGGAGATGATAATATTTGATGGGGGAGGAGGGGGGTGGCAGAATGATCCACTGCAGTTTCTGAAGTGCAGCAAGATCCACAAATGAATGGTGCAATACAGACCTTGGAAATATCATCTCCACTTGGCATGGCCTCCTCTGGGATTATTATTTGCCAATAACAGAAGACAACCAAAGAGCAACTAATTCTCACTAGCTCTCTCAGGAGGAGGAACACTAATTTCTGCTTCTCCCTGAAGATGAGATAAAGTAAAAATAACTACTGCCATGACCATTTTTATATACGCAATCAAAAATTCTCTCAGTAACACATACAGTACGTAAGAAAAAGTGCACCTAATGCTGCAGAAATACTGCAATTGCCAAGTTATCTACACCATTGATCCCTGTAGTCTGCTGGCAATAATTTAAGCAAAAACCTTTGGCTACCCTTCTCTCACATGATAGGGAAACAGCATACTTTAAGGCAGAGAAAGTCACGAACAATGGCAGTGCAATAACGTGGTAATATTGCTGTCAATTGTGTAATTGTCTTTCCTAGGGAACAGTGTAGTTTAGAAGGACTGATTATTATTCGAACAAAAGCCACTGGTCTTTTTTACTTTGAATTGCAACGGTAAGATACAAGCACCTAGGTTTCAGGACACAGTAAAGCAATACAAAGAGCTAAGCTGCATTTGTTCAACTTCAAACCTACATGAATTATTTGAGAATTTTGTTCTGCCTGCATTGAAACTAGAAGGGGATAAGAAGCTCACTGGACCAAGGAACTGTGCAAGATGTGCCACAAGTTTCCCCAGGGGTGTGTGTGTGTCTGTGAAAATGCAGAATTCCTGAGAAGGGTATCAGGAACCACTCCAAATCCCTTTTTCAAGTGAAAATTAAGAATTCATTTTGCTTCTCATTTCTATTTGCTACAAAAGAGGATCCTACGCAGCTGGTTACCATGATAACCTCAGTCCAAGAGAGGCTAAGAACCAATGTAGGCATGCTCAAGAGGCCCAAAATTCACTAGGCATTTGCAGCACCGAAGTAGTATACACACCAGTATTTGGGAAAGTGACAAGTTGATCATGTAAAGTAGGGCAAAAATGCTCCCATTTTAACAAGGTAAATAGCATTTTGAGAGCAGCAAAATTATCTAGAAATACATCGTTACAGAAAACATCTAACAGCTTACCTTACCTAACCATATACTGACTTGGAAGAGTCAGACTTGTTTTTGCTAACATGTAGCAAAAAACACCAACTCAATCTCCTCATAGAGATACAAGGCAACAGCATTTCTCTGAACCAATGAGATTTCTCACTGGGAGAGCTATAGAGAGAAGCTGGAGGAAAAGTACTTATAAAAGGCTTCCTACGGTCTCTTAGCTTTCCTTTTTCTAGGCTGAGAATAATTTCACTAGGCAATGAAAAATGAGGATTCCACAAAACCTCAAGCCTGATGAGACAGGCATGACTAGGATGTTTACAGCACATGGAAACTGAAGTGCTTCACTACTTTACTCAGATTTACTTTGAAAGTGACTACTGCTGTATGAGAAACATGCCTCCTCTCCCCAAGATATCATTAATGAAAGGAGACACTATTTAAAAATTCCCCTTTCTCATTGTCCCAAATCAAAGCAGTGAAAGAATCCTAACTACTGCAGCACAAGTCAGTAAAGCCCCACACTTAACTATTACCAACAGATCCAGTGCTTGAGAGCCAGCAATTGTTCTATGTCCATATAGAGGAGGCTGAGGAACAAAACCCAGACAGATTCACCCTTCCACATCCAGAGCTGATGATGAACAACAGAAAGAAACCAGTGCAGCCAGCGATGTCCACACAACAGACTGACTTTATAAAAGTGATACCTTTTGCAACTATCAGTCAATACAGAGATTTCACTGCACCTAGCCTACTTACAAAGGACCTGAAGACCAAACATTTCTGAACTGTGGTTCAGAAATGTAAACAGAAAATCAAAAGTCACTAAAAAGGTTCTTATGCACAACAAGGAAATGAAAAAGATTGCAGAGAATCAGTGTCGTGCTGATAAGGGTTTCCCATTTCTTTCCAAAGAAGCCTATTTTTATTTGTGATAAAACAGGTGTTAGATATGAATAACTCTAAACTGCCTCTACAATGTGTCATAGCACTTTGCTGGCCAAACAGGAAAGTACTCGACTTCCCTCTTCACTCCTCCACTACTTCCAGTATAAAAGAGCAGTGATCAATAACAGCAAGAAAACATGGCCTTGAAACCTGGTGGATAAATTGGAGCATCATCGTCAGAGGTGAGAGTGCACTTCATTCAAATCTGTCATTCAGTTCTAGGAGAAAACTATGACAGTTGAAATGGTATAAAAACCAAGGGCTTGTGCTCATCATACCAAAAAAAAAAAAAAAAACAAAAACAAAAAAAAAAAACACAACCCAAACCTATATCTTTTGTGAAAAAAGAGACACAGATGTGCAAGCACAGATCTGCAATTACGTTCCAGCATATTTACAGTATTCCTGAATAACAATGTAAAAGCCTGTTAACCAATTAACACAATAACTTTAATTAGGGACTATGCAATGTTTGTGGTCACTCCTGGTAAACAATACAGATTGAAAAGGAATTACACTTATCAAGCAGAATCTACAAAATAGTGTTTAACAAGTAGGCATAGCATGCAAAAATTTCTTACACAGGCTAGCACCGCTGCTTTGTCAGATTCCTGACATCCTGCAAAGCACACAACGGGTACGTGAAAGCTTAAAAAAAAAAAAAAAAAAAAAGGCATTTCAGACAATTCCTAAGCCTGCGGACTGTCTACTTGAAGAACAACGAACACAGGTAGAGGCATTTACAGAAGGCCAGCCAAGCTCCAACCCATCCAGGGAAACACCTTATCACATCTGTTACATGTTGACACCCTACTCCCTTCCCTGTAACAGCCTTTTTCTCCTAAATATTCATAGGAACTGGCCTCATCCGTATCTCCAGACAAATCAAGAAGAATGACAGCAACAATGGGGGAGGCGGATATTCTCAGTGTTCATAAAGAGTGGCATAAAGGCAGCCAGTTACGCTGTGTAACCACTCATTTTAGCCCTGCAATACCCACTGGCAAAGTTTATTCCTAAATGCTATGCTCTGGCGCATTTTCTGTTAACTGCTCCATCACCACAAACCCAGATCACTGAGGGCTGGAGTCAGAAGTAGCCACCTGTCCTACTTCCGCTCATGCATCTCCTCCACGTCCCCTTGAGCAGTACAGCAGTGGATTACCTTTCATGACAGGATTGCTGACTTTCCACTTCTTACTCTGACTGTTTGAGAGAGCACCAGCTTGTTGCTTGTCTTCTGTAAAGGATTCTTGCTAATATGCACGCTTACCTCTAATTACCCATTTCCTTTATTTAGGAAGCTACAGAGACTGTACTACAGGTACAGGCTTATGCCTCTCCAAAGACCTTCTCTGAGACACTTCATCAAGAAGATACTCTAGTTACCATCTGAAATACAAACCATGCTGTTCGATTCACAAGAGAGGAGCTGTCACTGAAAATTAATTCTGCTTTAAATAGGCTGGCTAGGGCTCCATCTGTAAGCAAAACTTGAAGGAGCCTGTGAAAACCTTCAGAAAAACACTGCAAATGGTAACCTGAGAAGAGTACAGATTTTTTATTATTATTATTTATTTTATGTCCCTTCTTGCTGTCTAAGCAGCTCACGTTCCTCTTTTCCTCCTACAGGCCTCCTCATTAAAATCAAATGTTTAAAATGACAATGCAAAGAAAGATGTGGTCATTGTGCAAGACAACTAGTTGGAAAAACACTTTTTTTCCCTGTTACTCAATCTTACAAGTGAGCAACAGCAGGAGAACTGCAAGGAAGAAAAACAAATGAGCATATGGAGAAGGCAACAAACAAGCAGGCAAGCCAGGAAGGAAGAGAAGACTTTTTCCTGGTACCCAGTCATTCCTCTATAAAGAAGTAAAGGTTACAACTGAATTACTCGTGCAGAGCTGGCACAGGCCAGCCGCAAGCCCTCTGCACTCACTGTCAGAGGTGTCAGTACATGTGTTATGCCTCCTTTGGTACACCTTCGTGACAGTCTGTTAGGCTGCCTTCAATGCCACCCTGGTGGGGTTTGAGGCTGGCTGCCTGATACCTCTGCCTAGTCAATCAGGCGAGCTACCAAAGTGCAGAAGCTGGAGGAGGGAAAATGATCAGTTATCTAGAAAACAAGGAAAAAGCTAAACTTAGGCTAGTTCCTCTGCCATCTCAGAAAAGGCAATAAAAATGCTCTGAATTCAACCACTTGCTGTGAATCAAGACTGGGTATACTCAAAATGCCAAACAAGGTAACAGAATGAGAAACAGAGAAAGATGACATCAGTATCAGTACAAAAAATAATTGCCTGTGATTAAGGTGAGGGAAGTGCACTGTATCACACATCCTAGAGAAATAACAGCTCATCTTTCATGTCAGATCTAGTTCTGAACTGTGCTGAAGCTATATTGCTTGCTCAAGTACCAGGAGATGCACCCCTACTAGCTCTCCTTCACTTCTTTATAATGACGTGCAGTATCACCACTACTGCTTCAGCTCCATTTAGGACAAGTTACCTTAGCAATGCTCTCTTTCCTTCTGCATCCCTACAAACTGTGTACTTCCCTTAAAATATAACGATGGTTGGACGTGATCTTGAAAGTCTTTTCCAACCTAAATGATTTTATGACTCTCTATATAATTACACATATATGCAGAAAATTCCCAAATAACATTTTTTCCCCTTTGTGAAAGTGAATAGTGGAAAAGAAGAAAACTACCACTGTATACCCATTTGTACAGGAAAATCCAATGCAATTTACCGCAGGCTGGTGACACCCTAACAGAGCTAAGCAAGGCCGCAATAATCTTGTGATCTAGTGGTGGCACTGCATGTATTTTCAAAGAAGTCAGAGAAGGCTAGTAGGGGTGCATCTCCTGGTCTATAGTCCATCTGCTATTTCATTCTAGATCTGCTGTGGGCAACCAGCAGTGCTAAGTGAGGCAGTGACAATCTAGTAATCTGTAGGAAACTGCAAACCTTGCTTCTCCCCGTTAACTCAGTCACTGTTGGAAGCCACTTGGTCTTGCTGAGGTGAAGGTCATTAACTCACTGTGAAAAATGCATCTTAGGTATCTAGCCACAACTGCCTAAATTGTTTTCTCCCCCTACAAACTGTCTTAATCTGTAAATTATGCTTTTAACTATCTGGACTATATTCCCAAAGACAACCTAGCAGAACAAAAATAAAACTGCTGAACCATACTCGTGTAACGTAGACCAAACTGAGTAATTACTACTCACAGAAAAGATGTAACAGTCACATGATAGGGTGCAAGCTGCCCAGGAGACATTGAACCCCACTGCTTGTTAGTGCATTTATTAGAGATCATTACCACAATGCACTGCATAGGTGCCAAGCATCTTCAAATAGCTTTGTGAACATCGGTCTCTAGAAGGACATTAGTTAACATTAATCTTCAGATGTCACATTTAACTTCTGGAGATGCACGCGCAAAATCAAGTTAATTAGACCACAGGCTTAGCAACAAGAGAAGCTATTTATACAGCACATTTCCAAGTGGCACATTCAGTTCATAAGCTACTCTAATGGAGTTTTACACTTCACCCACTAATACGAACATGGCCATTTGATACCACGGCTGTCACAGCATAATTTCAGATAGGCAAAACTACTGTCATGAAAAGGTATGTTTCAGGTATGTTTAATTAGGCTGTAAATCAACCTACTGTATTTTATTGCTCTTCTTTATAGGCTGAAAAATAAAATCAGCATTTCAGTCATACTGGGTAAAAAAAAAACAGTTATAACTGTATTTTAGTCTGAGAAATATCTCTTTTGCTTAAATGTATTTTGAAGAGCACAAACATATTAGAAATTATTCCTGTTCTATATCCTGAGGTATTAGCACTGAATATTAACAGCCGTAATTCATTATAACGCCAAACCTTTTAGGTTACAAAGAAGCTTAGAGAATCACCTAGTTCAGGAAAAAATGAAGGAGTGTGGGTTTTCTTCTCATTATGCTTGGTGTAAAAAGCCCTTGAGTATAAATGAAGTGAATGTGGGGAAGACTGGGAAAGAGGCCCAGAAAATGCATTAAGACTTGCAGAGGTCACATCCTTGTAAACTATCAGAATTAGTTTAATAAGGAGGAAATTTGGTCTAAGCCAGAACATCCTTGGTGTTAATAACTGCACAGTATTCCCTTGTAGCTTGTTCCACTACTTATCTAGTCTCAAGCTTTTTTGTTGTCATTGTTGATATACATTTTCTCTTTTGTATTGTAAATCCATTATTTGCTTTGTCCTTGTTGACTAGAATAACAGAATAAAGTAATTTTTACATCATGCCTTGAGGTTTCTGAAGACAGTTATATCTTTCCTATCACTTTATTCCACCCTGACCATGAGTAATTGTCTTAATTTTTCCTTGAGGGTCTTATTTTCCCAAGCGTATTATTACTCACCCCAGAAATATGTCTGTATGTATGAGAATCACAGAATTGTGACTTACAAAGATGAAAATAATGATTTCTCAGAACCAAGAAAATGCAAGCAAAAACCTTCAGCTGAGATTTCTCTGTTGGACTATGGCTGTTTTTGAAAAATAAACTAAGCTAAGCTGTTTAGAAATTCTCTCCTATTGCTCTCATTGCAGACGCTTGGCAATTTCAGGCACAAAAAATGAAAATCATCTCAGACAGGACTTCTCTTTGCTTCTACATTCCAGTTTAAAATTAGTTCTCAAAATTTAGGATTATTGCTTGGCTGTTTTTTTTCAAAGCATTATCCCAGTCATGTCTCAAGAGACATTGCATAAGAGCCAAGTGTACTAGTCTTGCTTTGTTAAAATAAACTGGTTCATCACACAAGCTAAACAATATCAATTCATTCCAAAAAACATTGTTAAACCCTCAGAAAGTATTCTTCAAATCTCTCTTGAATGAATCTGATCAGGTCTTAAATCTGTATGTATAAGTTATTTGCATCTATTTAAAAATTGTACAATAATACATCTGGAAAAGGAAACAGTTCGCCAGCCTGCTGTGAAAAGTTACTGAAGTAACATTACCAAAGAAACCAACAAGAAACAATTAAGATTTCAAATGCTTTTGGGGAGAAATAGTTAAATGTCTTCATCACCAATAGGACAGATTAGAAATATTGGTTTCAAAACCACTAAGGCAAACAAAACATCAGACTGGCTTTATGAGAAAAACAAAACATCATTCCCTTCCCATTTCAACTTGAGAGTAGTAATAGAAACTTCTCTTATGGTCAATTAAAATTCAGCAGCAAGAAATTTTTCCCAGCAAGGGATTGACCAGAGTCTAAATTGAAACTATTCTGAATCTTTGTTGTCGTTTTTTTGCAGACTGAATCCCACCTGGTTCAATACTCAGAAACTTCTGCTAAGCGCAATCTGGCACAGAACTGCGAGGTGCACTGCCATTAGCAGCTCAGAGTAACAGCTCCACTGAAAATGGAAACCCCAGCCTTCAGCTGGGACAAGTTGAGCAAGAGGAATTAAAATCCACTCAGTGCAAGTTTTTCTGCTCCTGCCAGAGGTAACCATCAGCCAAAGAGCTCCTCATGGGTACTGGCAGGTGATAGCGCTGATTTCTGTTCTCCTACAAAGTGCTATGTTGTTTTTATTACAAAAAAATACCTGCAAGCTGTATTTGTTCTGGTAATCTCAGTGGCACGTCTCACTGCATGTATCTGCCCCTCTGGCAGGGCAAACATACTTATTAAGAGGGAAAAAGGGGGCTTCACTGGTCTTTTCTTATGAGTTTCCATCTCTTGCTTGCCAAACTGAGTATTAGCACCATTCCTGTTCTCACTGCCATAGCTCAGTCCTCTGGGTCTTCCATCCCATCAGGCAGAGCTGGGAGCTGGCAAGATGTGGGGCTCAGTGGGACAGCACTAAAGGTGCCTTGGCTCTAGCAGAGACGGTGGCACCAGAGGTAGCACCTCTCCCACCACCACAGCCCCTCCAAGACACTGACTAGCCACATGTTCAGAGCAGCCTGTGCTAAAACTGAAGCAGAATAACTTCAGTGAGCAGACAAGCTCAAATTGAAGCTGATTCAAAATAGACTCAACTGATTTCTCCTTACATTATAAATATATATTTATCATTTATTTTAGAGAAGCCCAGGGCCCTTCCAAACAATGCTAGGGATTTCACTACTCTTGAGTAGATTTACTAGGAAGTTAAAGCTCCTCATGCCTGAAAGACATGAAGGAAATTCCTTTGAAAGTAAGCTCAGCACAGTCAAGCTTTTTAAGATGTGATATCAAACTATCAGAGCTTTTCAACAATACAAGTTGGAGCACAGCTCAAGCTACTTCAGTGCACACCCAGCCCAAGCAGCATCACTGCCTAAGCAGATAAGGGATCTGTCACCTCCCAGAAGCACCCTATTTAGGGTATCAAACCACCCGGGTGATACACAGATCCTGATACACAGGGCCCTGTGCTCAACACAGGGGGACGGAAAGGCTAACCTCCAACTCACAAAGTCCTTCCCCTCTGTCCTACACAGGGCCTTGCAAGCAGGGACAGATTTTTAATAAATTCGTTGTATGAGAATGTTTTGAGAGGAGGAAAGCAAACACAGTGTTACACCTTAAAAAAAAAAAAAAAAAAAAGGGGGGGGGGAGATGTGAAGCTGAAACCGTTTTTTGTCAGGGCTATTCTTAATAACAAGCAAAGCTTTGGAACAAATTTTGAGGGAAAGTAAATAAAAGAATACTGAGGTGAACAGAGACTGTAATAAATATTGCACAGGTGTAGCAAGAAGAGATCAAGTCTGACTCATCTAATCTCCTTTGACAAAATAACTATTGTTTCTCATGAGTGAAATGTGGTGGACTTTATCTGTAGTGCAGACAGATTAGTTCTCCTGCACCTGACTTGTTTTAAAAATATATTTTGATATAACACTGTGCCTGACAGAAAATCATTAGTTCATCTGGAGAAAATGGGATTTCATGCAAGAACTGGTGAGGCGGATGAGATGCTGGCCAAATTTGGAAATGACAAAAAGAAAAGGAGAGTTACAAGCTAAAAGTAGTACTACTGGAATTTCTCTAACATTAGTCTTGGACTCTTTTTAAGCATGCTTTCGTTAAAGACAGTGGCACAAAATGTAGGAGTACCTCCACAAAATTTGCTGGATCCCAAAGCAGGAGGCCCTGCTGATGGTATCCTAAGGGAAGATGTAGTGGGTTTACGTGGCAAGGTTTTGGTAGCAGGGGGCCATAAGGGCGGCTTCTATGAGAAGAATCTAGAAGCTGCCCCATGTCAGATAAGGGCTCTACTGCTGACCAGAGCTGAGCCAATAAGCGATGTTGTTTGCACCCTCTGTGAGAGCAGATTTAAGAAAGGGGAAAAAAAAAAAAAAAAAAAACAACCACATTTGTAAACACTTGTGGAGAGAGAGAGAGAGAGAGGGAGGGAGAAAGAGAAAGAGAGAGGGAGAGGGGGAGAGGGAAAGAGGCCTGCTCCCGGGTGGAGCAGGTGGATGTGGCCTGGAGGAGGCTGCAGCCCATGAAGAGCCCCCACAGGAGCAGGCCCCAGGCAAGAATTGCAGCCCGTGGAGAGGAGCCCACGCAGGAGCAGGGAGTCTGGGGGGTGCTGCCGCCCAGCCGTGGGGGACCCGTGCTGGAGCAGTTTGCTCCTGGGGGATGGATGGATGGACCCCGTGGGACAGAGCCGTGTGGGAGCAGTGCTTAAAGAGCTGCTGCCTGTGGGCAGCCCCCGCAGGCTTAGTTCCGGAAGGATGGCATCCCGTGGGAGGGACCCCATGGCGCAGGGGAAAAGAGTGACTGTGAAGGAGCAGCAAAGACAAAGTACCATAGGCTGACCACAACCCCCATTCCCCCGTTCCCCTGTGCCGCTCGGGGGGAGGAGGTGTAAGAAGGCAGATGGGGGGAAGGTGCTTTTGGTTTCCTTTGTTTCTGACTTCTCTAGTTTGTTTGTAATAGGCAATAAATCTTACTATCTCCCTATGGTGAGTCTGTTTTGCCTGTCACAATAATTGTTGAGTGATCTCCCCATCCTTATCTCAACCCGTGAGCCCTTTGCATCATATTTTCTCCCCCTTCCCCTTTGAGGAAGGGGAGTGAGAGAGCAGCTGAGGTGCAGCTTGACTGTCCACCTGAGTAAAACCACCACAGAAGATCAGATCGCAATACAGAAAAGACTTTGGGACCCATAGAAGTCAGAACATTATGAAACTGAATAGAGCCAAGTGAAAGATTTTGAGAAACGAACAGACTTCTGCCACACTCAGATACTCATCAGTTATAAAAAATACAGCAGAGAAAAAACAAACAAACAAACAAACAAAAAAACTTGTACACAGAGCCATAGCCTTGACAAAAATCCCAAGACAAGCAATGATATTCTAACACAGGTAGTGAGTAGCAGTACCACCATACGAGGAACATGTAGAATACAATCTGGAATAAATTTGTGCAGTTCTGGTCCCCTGTACACACAATGTGAAACTTAACTGAGAACAAAACGCAAGGAAGGACTTCTATAATGGTCAGCAAATGGAGAAGGATATTTGAATGAAATGAGTGAAATAGGCTGAAATGCCTGTGCTAATTTAATCTAGTAGGATGAATGCTGAAATGAAATAACATCAATACATGGAGGGGGAGGGGGATGAGAAAAAGAAAGAAGAGAGCTATTAAAACATAGAACGAAGCTAGCACAAAGATAAACAGGTTGAAAATCATACTGAATATATTGAGGTTGGAAATTAAAAGGTTTCCAACCTTTTAATGAGAAGAGTGGTAATTAGTACAGGGATGGAGCTCAATAAATCCATGAATGGGAATTTATGATGTGGCTACCTGCAATGGCCAATGATCCAGTTTAACCCTTCGTTTTCAGCTTCACAGTAGTAGTGCAGAGCAGTACATGCAGAGTACTGTTCTCTGCATTTACATCATAAAGCCTAGGCTTGCTACTTTTTAGTGACTGGCTCTTATGGCATAACTGCATTAGTTTTTTCTACCCTAACTTGAATAACGTTGATTCACTGAATACACAGAAAATGTACTGACCACATGTGTATACATGAAAAAACCCTACCTTTCAGGAAATTGAAGTTGCTCATTCTGCACAACACCACAAAGACTTTTTGCTTACAACTACAAACTGCACTAACGATGGTGTTACATCATTGGTCATAGCAAGCACTAGAGAAGTCAGGGATGGTTCAAGATATTTCAGTAATCATTCCGACATGGCTGTCTTAATGAATGATAATTACTTACACTTACAAAATGCATAAAATGAGAAAGTTAATTAAAGATTACTCCCTGCACTCAAACTAACATACTTTCCAACAGTTTCATAACGATTATGAATATTGCTGTGTTACTTTTTCCCCTTTGCGACTTTCAATTACTTTCTTCGCAAATACATCGATGAAATTGCCAATATGTAAAGATTTCATATTTCTAGAAGTCTGCATCGTGCTTTCAGCTGAAGTAGCTGCAACTCTAGGCAGATTCTGCCATAGGCTATTTGGTATTGCAACAAAGCACAAACCCCCCTCTGCACTGTGACTGCTGTGGGGATGGACCAAAACCGGTATTGTCTTCAGTAAGCTTTCCTCACTAACTATGAACTAGGATATATCGACAGCGACTGAATTGAGCAAGCTCTTTTTCCTAACTCTAGAACAATACCAAACAACTGTTTCCCAGGGACTCAGTTTCCTCAAATATACTATAAGGATAGTATTTCCTTTCTTCCCCTGAGAGTGATTGTTTAGCTGCTCTAATGTGTTTCATTTCTCATGATAAATCCACTGGTATGTTAGAAACAACTTTGCCCTGGGCACCTATAATTCAATTCAGCTTTGACTGGAGGAGGCTCCGCTCAGCTAGTCTAACAAATAGGCTCTCCATTACTCCAGCAAGGTGGGGTAAAGTCAACTACATCTTAGGCTCTCACTGACAGAAAGAGAACAGACTTCAGAAATGAGGCACAATCTTTTTATTATTAAATAGATTATTCAGTATTACCAAATAGATGACTGAGATTTTATTATTAAAGAGATTAACTCTCTGATAAATCACCACAGAAAGTCTTAATAGTCACCTCTCGTGTTTAAATACCAGATTACGAAAGTCAGTGCTTTATTTCTGAAAGTAAATCTCTAAATTACATAAATGCGGGGAAATGTTAACTCCAGCTAGGCACTGCATAATGATGGCAGCTGCCATATCTTGTGCTGAACCTTCCAGAAGCAAGACTCTTTCATTGCTCTGTGAATGTATTTTTTACAGCTTAAAACCTCCCCCTTTCCCCTCAAACAATGCTGCTGCTGAGTGTCTGACTTCCCTAAAACTCTCATCAACCAAAGCTGCGAGTAACCCCAAAATCACCTTCTTTTCAGCTTGCCACGTTATGCTAACTATAGTAATTTCAGGAGAAGGAGGAACAAAACAGTCTTAAAAGAGTTTGAGCTGCATTTGAGATGAACTATTATGGCAAGTAGCCTTATAAAACCAGAAATGGAAACTTGTTTGTTAACAGAGTGCAAGAGAACATCTGCTCAATCTCAACATTTTTAGAGCAGCTCCAAGGTGAGCACATTGACTGCACCAGAGACAGAACTAAGTGGAATAGCCCAACACATGTGGATGGGATTAATCTTCCTATTTTATTACACACCCACACCCCCATGAAAAGTAGTTTAGCTATGATAGGTTTATTGGCGAGACATTAAAAATGACTTATTTATATCGCAGGGGAAGCTTATTTATTGTTCTTAAATATCCTCTAGGCCATTTTTGATTATGAATGGTGCTGATCTCCATTTTGCATGAATCATGGCATAAATGTTCAGCTAGCACGCCTGCTACCGGATACGCTTTGTTGATAATAATGAGCCAGGCATTAATGATTCACGTTTCACCATTTTGACACAAAATACCGACTCTCTCTCTCTCATTATTGACTTCCTAAGGTGTCATTCTTCACGCTGCACTAATGGAGCCTGTCAGAGGTCTAATATGCAAGCAGAGGAAGAGCTGTAGGACACAATTCTATTAGACCAACTGATATGCACTGAAACAATAACAATAAACTCTCAGGCTTCAGTAAGAGGTTGGGCACTTGAAAGCATCTCCATTCTGTTTTTTGTAATAATTAAAAAATTGTGGCAAGCTTTTTCTACAAGCTTTTTCATCATCTACAGCCATGTGTAAAAGAACCCAGAGACTCTTGAATCACACTACTATTCGTACCAGCAACTTTTCAAATGCTCTAAAGGTAGAGAACAAGTAACAGGTAACATTTTGGGGCAGTTATGGTACCTTACCCACAGCCAAAATATAAAGTGTTTCTGTTACATGCAGGTAAGACTCCATCAGACCCTACAAAGTCAGAGATAACTGGACTGGCTGAAAAGGGCAGTTCTGGCACAAGCAAATGGGTGGTTTTTAGTTAATGCAGTCCAGGTACTTTCCAAGTCACGTAGGAGAGAATATGGGCTTAGTTACAATTAATAAACACAAGAGTCAACAGAAAAATAAATCTGAAAAAAATCAACAGCACATACTTTGTGGTATGAATGTATTGGGGGTGGGGTATGGGAAGCAGTTGGAGGGTGATGTATATGCATTTGTTTTGTTTTGTTTTTTTTTTTTAACTTTCTTCTTCCACTTTAGAAAACAATGATTTGTGTTGATAAAAGCCGTTTTTCTGAGTCAATCCTTCCTGCTTAACAACATGAAAAAAAAAAACTACACTCTTCTTCTAGCAGACACAAAAAAATTATTCACACGCACACACACATACAAAAAAAAAAAAAAGAGTAGAGTATTGCTTGACACAGTTAACACAAAAACACTGCATGGCATGGGTGAGCATTTGTGGTCAGGGACCTGAAACATCAAAACAAATCATTTGAATGATAAAACAATGCAAGGCAAAGGAAAGGTGAGAAATACTTTCTCCAGTTCTCTTAGAATTAATAAATCTCAAGATAGAGTATATACTGCAAACTTTTTCAGGGGAAATTTCTTCTAATTAATTTGAAGAGTTAGCATCAGAAGCCAAAGAAACTATTCACATAAAAACTCTGTTCTTGCACATCTATTCAGACAAGCATCAAGAAGTCTTTTGGAAACAGTGTTTGAAGAATTGCAATAATACATTGCTTTATGTACTGGTTTTTCCTTTGCATATTCAGTGAAGAATAAGAATAACTCTTGTACAGACAGCAGATAGATATTTTAAGGGACATCTACTTACTAGAGCATTTGGAGAGTTTTCTTAAATGTACGGGACTAATTGTGGCAAGCCAAGTCTAATTATACAGGCTTAGATTTTAATTCACTTATACATAAAGGAGTAAGTTTCACTAAAAATGATGAAAAGGAAGTTCCATGATCTGGTCTGCAGAGAAAAGATGAAAATAAATTAAAAAAAAAAAAAAAAAAAAAAAAAGTATTCCAACCCAAAACTCAGTAGGTTGTATCTTAGTTAACACATGAAAGAAGATTAATTTCTGAGAATACCCCAGGTTATGATCTGAGCAGAATCGGTCAGGATGCCACTTTCAGGGGGAGAATTACTTAAATTTACTTTTTAATTTTCCATGAATTATTTCTTCTATTAACATAAATGCAAATTGTTCTAATTTTTAGTTTTTCAAAGCTTTTTGTAAATTTCTTTTTAGGTCTTTTCAAGGGGAAGAAAAAGCAAAGCAGATTTTACAGAACAAAAGTCACCCAGACTTTTTTATTGGTCCACATAACCTACATATGGTGGTGAACTTTCTTTGTGAAATGGTTAAATATAAATGGCGCGTGATACTTCAATTAAAACGCTCGAGTAGTGAGAAAAAAATAGAGATTTTTCTTCACAGAATCAAAACATGCAAAACAATTATTTTGAATCAATTGTAATTTCCTAATTACCATCTGCTTAAGACTACACATTTCAGCATTGGTTTACAAAAAAAAAAAAAAACAAAAAAAAAAAAACACAGCACACAAAAGCCACAACAACAAAAACCACATAGACAAGGGGCAGATTTTCTTCTAGAAATGGAATTTTGACATAATGGAAGGAACTGTCAAAAACACCCCAAAAGCACTCAGCAAAGGAAGAAAGGATGCGAAAAATCTCTGACTGATTTATCTGACCTTGCCTGTGTCCGAGAGGAAGACAAAAATATAAAAGTTGATGAAGGTAATTTGTCAACATGTAGCCATAAGCTTGAGCTGTGCGAAGACCTTATTTATCACTGGTTGACTTGGCCTAGAAGCCTTTCAGAAGTATGCCATACATAAAAGAAAAAAAGAGTCCTTTACCTGTGTGAATTCAGGCTCTATTGTAAACATGTATGTGGGAGACCCACTCTCTAAATCTCTTTTCCAGAATGTGCACTTTTCACCAGAGAAGGCTTGTCGCCCTTTACATCTCCTTAAAGGTTGAACCACCTCCTGAAGGATTGCATCTCAGGAGAGCAGGTCTTCGGAGTCTACATGGGGTTCAGATGGTACCTCCCCATCAAAGGAGGGTGCCTGGTCAGTTCCTCTAGATAAACCAGATTTTGCTATATCTGGTTTTGCCCAAGCTTACAACAGTATTTGCAAGTGCTGTCATCAATCATTTTGGCAGCTCAAATTTACAAGGGTGTTGCATTCCTGTGCCCCTAGATCGATAATTTTCTATGGATGCAAGTCAGGCTGGACTCTTTGCTCTTCTCAAGGGAATGCACATTTTCCTCTGCATTGCATTGAATACAAGGATGAAATCTTGCCTTTTATGTTCCACTGTATGGTGTCATTTATATTTCAGCATTTCACTACAGGAGCAACTTCCAGAAGCACAATCATTTCCTTTTGTCATGTGTTCAGATACGTCTTCTTTTGCCTAGAATTACTTTAAACTTCTCATAATAAAAATTGTACATTTTAGATGTGGCAGTCCATGGTTGGCTATAATGTAGAGCAGGTCCAAACCAATTGAAATGATTAATGTTAATGCAAGCAAGTTAATAACTTTATAGAAAGCAACAGACACTTAATTGCATCCATTGGATAAAATACTTCATAGCACCTCAATCAATTGATACAGGTAAAATAAAGGCACTGTATGGTGGTACAGTACTAGAGGATCAATATCTCCTCCTCTGCCTGGCTTTGATGTTAACTGCCCATAAATGTCTTCATATTGATATGCCAGTGGCAGACCATTATCCTATGACAGCATTTAATAACTCTGGCATTCGCTGTTAACATTGACTCTGCTGACCCTACCCCTCCTGACTGCCTCCACTTCAGCACATCTCTCATTTCCATTGCTTTCCACACAGACGACTTGCAGTCATATCCCTCACCTCATGCACTCTGCTGTCCATCTTCTTTTTTGTTGACAGGGATGTCCATCACACTTGGAGGCTCGTGAAGTTGAGCCCACAAACAAGGTGCATGGTAAGTGGCATGAACTCCACTTAGGATATTATGTTCTCTGCCTTCATGTACACTTTGCGTAACAAGTCATTCACATCGCCAGCTCTCAATGTTTACCTAACAAATGCCAGCAGTTCTCTTTGGTCTGTGATGGCAGCAACACTGAGCTTTCACCTGAATCCCCAAATCAAAAGTCAATGGCATAAGAAAAATCAACATTGTGGAACTTGTTATTTAAGTTTTCCAGTGAACAGTGGGATCGATGAGAATTGTTTTCCTGTGGATCTAAGTCTCCATTTAGATCCAACATGAATCTGTTGATATCTAATGAAGAGTGATATGATTCTTCTTGCTATGAGGAAGATACAGTGAAGAAACCCAGTGTGTTCAGAAAGCTTTTTTCTCTAAGTTTATCAGAACTTCATATTCCCCCATTGCCAAACTAGGTTGAAAATGTCCTGTGCCCAAATTATTGGGAAGGGCAGGGACAGGTACAAAGAGACAATCTGATCACTTCTGCTTCATTTTCTTAAGAAAACAGACTAAAAATAACAAAAGACCTTTGCCTTTGTAAGTAGGGAATTACATTAAAAAATAAGAACTTGAAAGGTTGAAACACAAGAAGGCAAGAAAGTCTAAAGAGAAAACAACACCTCGTGCCAACACAGAACTATAAGCAACTACCAGGGATTTAAAGCTGCCTCATATCTTAGGGAAAAGAAAAAAAAAGTAGCATGAGACATGAGTTTGTGTTTTGTTGAATATCTAAAATACTGTCATATGAAGTGAAGCTGATGAGGATATGCCAATGAAGCAGACTCGGCGAGTTGATGAAAATCATCAATCTTGGAGTTGTTTCTATGGGTTGTCAAAAAGAAGCTGGTGAATGCAACAACACTCACAAATATCCACAATGAAAACCAGTTGGAACATATTCCCACTGAAGAAAAACAAAACAAGAAAAAAAAAAAAGTGCCCCATTTTCTGGTTGCTTTCTTCACCTGCAAGAATCTGAGTTTTCTGAGTGCCAATACTCTCACAGTTCACACCACCTCCAATCCTACACCTTTAGTACAGCACCACTGTCTCTTTACTCTGAAATGGAAAAGGTATTTTTAGCTTGCAGATGGCAGAGAAAGCTCTTGCTCTGAAAGGTAGAAACAGATGATTTTATATATATGCTCACTGAGCTATTAAAAACATCCGGCACAGTTGGGAGTCCTCAGTCTGTCCAGATTATTTTTCAGATTTCATAATCTGCTTAAAATATAGCAGAACCAAGGTATTGTAACATGATATAAAAGCAGTCTTAAACCTTACATTGGCTAATTACAAATAAGATCCTTCCATATACAAGTAGAAAAAAGCAGCTTTGCATATCACAGGTCTTCTCTGATTTAATTATAGCAGGCCATTCTCTTAACAGATCAACAAGAGACTTTGCATGCCTGTTTTTACTTCAGACATAGACACATCCAGCAAACATAACAGTAAGCAAACCATAATCTCCATTGAGACAACGGATGAACTTTACATGTAAATTCAAACAGGTAAAATATATTCCACAGTATTGAATAGGGCTGTTTTCTGAATAATTCAGATACTCCATGCCAGATGTCTCATAGACAAACACTTAAAAAAAAAAAAAAAAAAAAAACAGGCAAGTAGTCCTTAAGTTTTTCTTAAGTTTTTGAAGACAACTGAAAGTCTGCCTGTAGGACACGGCTTTTCCCAAGCCTGTAAAATAAAACCTTGCGTATATTCCTGTAACATTTTTTTTCCTTTTGTGAGACATGGGACAAGACAAAAAAAATCCTAAGGAACATTTCATACATCACTGTTTTACAAAATAGCACAAATGCTAAAATGTTCAGCCGTATTGCTTTTATTCATTGTTTTTTAATGTTATTTTTCCAAAATTCCAGTTTGAGCCTTGCCAGCACCTTGGGATGTAGACTGAATCTTTTTTTTAGTGTTAAGTCCTGTAAGGTCATCGGATACACATTTGACCTTTCATTTGCTTACACTAAAAGCGAGAAGCATCAATACATTAAAAAGCATACAAGTTGCACAGAATCCCAAATAAATTACTAACACCCTACTCAGGCTTTAGATATTTGGATTTCTACTACCTACAAATTTAAACAATTCAGTTGCTGGCTTAATTTTCATTTCTCATAAGCAGACAATTAAAACTGCAACATAATTTGAGAGCAGCTATAAAATGACCGAGCAGACCCATTCGAACAAGCCCAAAAAAGACACGAACCACTTTTAAAATAAATATTTTAAAATAGTAATAGTTATTTGGCAAAAGGTTAACATACAAAAACACTTATCAAAAGTAGGCTCCATACAACCACGTTTCCTTGTCAGAAGTATAAGCAATGAACTACAAATTTAATGAAGACAGAAGTTCAAGGAGCCAAAATGCTTGTCTACTTTGTGGATTATGTTCATCTCTGAATTGCTATTGCACATCTTGCTTAATTACAATACTCACAGCTAGGCACCCAGGTTCCTGCATTACTCACCCAGTGCAAAGCCTCAACACGTATAGGAAACACAGGCTGTGTCTTTACATTCAATACTGAGTCTACATTCACACACTTTATTTTTCACTTCTGTTTGTGTGCAAATGGTGTCAGTCTAACATACATCATCATGCATTTTATAGCGTGAAAATACTCATTTTGTGGAAGGATACCAAGCTTTGGTACATGGGAGAGAAAATAAGGACTATGTTCCAGTGTCCATATGCTTAAGCAGTATCTTCCTGTGAGCTCTCATGGCTTTCTCCTTAGGGTGTATTCAGCACACGACAGTGCTGTTCTGACTATGCTGGAATCCAAGTGAGAGACACCAGCTTCTGAGGACCATCTGTTGTTGCTCCTCAGTGAAGTGTTTCAGACCCAACACATTTTCCTACAGTGGCCAGAGAACTTCATGACTTTGTGGTTGGAAAGAGGCTGTAACAGACAAATAAGCTCAACATCACCTGTCCTGCACATGATGTATAAGCTGCATTGATTTGTTTGTCCTAGCATAAAAGACTGCCCTGAGCATCCTTTTCTGTCTGCATCGCTACCCATTTAGATTATGAGAAAGACAACACCTAGTGGGTCTACTGTGCATCACAGTAATCCTGAGAACTAACAAGTGGCAGAACCTGGCCTGTAGTGTTTTATGTTGGGTTAGACATCTTTTGGTTTGGGAGTGATGTTCTTTTCTTCACTTCTTTTTAATCCTTAGGAACAAAACTCTTAACATATTAAAGTATAGAAGCATTTGTTAGTGTCAGTAGTGAGCTCTAAAGACCAAAACCAAGAACAGCCAGTTTATCCTAAGTTATCTTGATGTTTTAACTAAAGGAATATTAGCAAGCCAGGTGATTAAGTTGTGTGTAATTTACAAACAACGGAAGATATATTGAAGTCTAATAGCCATGCAACATAATAATACCTTATGCTTTGTCATGCTCTCCTACAAAACCTCAGATGAAATTAAATAGCTTAAGTCAAATTTAATGATGTAGCCCATGGGACTATCTTACACGTGTTCTGAGTTCATGGCCTGTTGTTGCAGTTTAGCATTTTCCGAACAATGATAAGCCACTATCACTAATGTAATGTTACCTCTTAAAAGCATTTCTAATAAGCAGCCGAGAGACCAAACTCAAATAAACTGTGCTTTCATTGGAACTGAAGGTTGCATTAGTCACCATCTTCCTTCACATTTTCTGAATAATCTGGAGAACCACTAGATTTGTAACCATTTTTAACCCCTATTAATGGATTCATGGACAATTTTGCATGTCCCTGACTGCCAGCACTGCTCAACTTCACAACAGTGAATCAGATTCCCTGGGTAAGATTTTGATCATTAAACCATTAATGAGAGAGAAGTAATTTTAAGGGCACTTCAAACTCAGCCTGGTGGTATTTCAACACCAAGCTGGGTGACTGAACTGATGTCTCTGACCTGGCTACTACAGCAATTTGCCTCTGCTAGAGCAAGTTCAGTTGTAATTGCACATGTCCACACAGAGCATGTCTTCATGCAAAGCAGAAAATATACTGCAGTGACAGCCTTAAGAGATAAAGAGCAGCATTTTCCTGGAAACTTGCAGAAGACAGAAGCAGTGAAGCAAGAGAATAGAAAAGGAGGAAAACAGCCAAACATACCAAAACCAAACAAACACCCAAGCTTGACAGATACCAGTGTGTTCAATTATTTGACTTCAGTGTCTGATCTGCACCTAAATTTGTAAGTGCTTAATGAACCAGTCCCCCTAAAATAATTCTATATACTCTTCCTGAGTTTAGATGTAAAGATGAACTGATGCCTTTGTTTCTGGAAGGGTTAAGCATCCTGCCTCAGTTTAAAGCCTGACTTAGAGAAGTGGAAATTCTCCTTGGAGGACTTTCAAAGAAACTGCATGCTCTGTTAAGGTTATGACAGCAAATACAGTTTAATAAAACAATTGGAAGGTACATGAGGTTTAGGTGTCTGGTAAGTGCCTAAGTTTAGTGTAATTATCTTTCACATACTTTCAAAAATGTAAGCTAGCATTGAATTAGGAGAATAGACTCTAATCATGCTTTTGCTTCAGAAACAGTCCTCCTGGACAACGAGGCAAACTGACTTTGCTGAATCAGCACTCTCAAGTTTCTTTTAGCAGGAGAGATTAAATGAGAAGCTTTGCACATTTATACTAGAAAGCGAACACAGCACTTTCAAGGAATGCCTTCACTAACTAGTTAGGATAGTTCTTGGAACACATGAAAAACAACTGCTATAAGAAAAGGAGATGAAACTAAGCACAGTCCAGCTTTTTTTTTTTTTTTTTTAAACATCTCATAAGAAATTTCCCTCATCCTGCCTTTAAAAAATGCACAGTAGTTGCAATTATATCACCTCATTTCAGCTACAGATTTAAGTATATTATTTAGCATAGTATCACCAGACAGAAATTTAAAAAAAAAGAAACAACACAAACAGAACATGCCCTTTTATGTTTTATCCTGCAGTGAATCTTACAATAGAATTATACAATGGTTTGGGTTGGAAGGGATCTTAAAGATCATCCAGTTCCAACCCCCCTGCCACGGGCAGGGGCCCCATCCAACTTGTCCTTGAGCACTTCAAGGCATGGGGATCCACAGCTTCTTCCTTTTTTGTTTGTTCTTTTATTTATTTATTTATTTATTTTTCAGTGACAACTCGAAATGTACTACTCCCAAAACAACCAAACAGGCAGCAAATACTTAGACTAGATAACTGTTTGCATTAATAATCGTACTGGCTCTTAAAAGAAACTAAACTTCTCAATCTAGCTTGAGATCCCTTAGTCTTTCAATAACTCATGACATAGTTAGATCACTCGTTACCATAAGCAAAGGACCCTATTTTAAAAGGATTATTTATTAGATTCCATATATTCCTCAAATTGCTTAGTCATGTATTTTTTTTTCCAATTTGTCTTCTGTTCTTTCATGAGCAGGGAAGAGAAGAAACTCCATAGGCAAAATCCAATGTAAGACCCCCAACACATCCCCATAATCTTTTATGAGCGTTGATTCTCAAAGTATTTGCTCAGAGACCCCTGGGGAGCCAAGCAATTCTGTTTGCCAAGGACTGCTTCAAGCTCTAGATATCAAAGACATGCTTCCTTCTATCAACACTGCATCTAGTCTGTAGACTAGTTTTCTGTCTACATCCATGCCAAGTTGTGCCTTTCAGACCTGGCTCCAAGCAGGGCAGTGCCCCTGTGCTTCCTTAGACAAAGACTTTGTTGATTGAGCCCTGTACTATCCCTGTGTGTCAATTGTCCTTTAAAGTCAGTAAAAGGGAAGCATGTCCATGGCATCTTTTTATTCTAGTACCAATGCTGGAATAGGATGAGGCTCCCAAGAGCAAAGCAAAGCATCTAGGCACTCTCATTCCAGTGTGCATCGTCATGAACTCCAGGCACACTGTAATCCATTAAGACTTCAGTGATACTGCCTTTATTAAGAGGCTATTGCCTAGATATTCTTATTACTTCAATTATGTCCAGCAGAGTAACCTACAAGATCACAGTAATAACATTGAACTTTTCTTTATATAAACACTTTGAAAATTAATGACATAGAGTACTATATATAATGTTATGGTAGTAATAAATTTGTATAATAATGGTCACTGTTATCTCAATAGAGTCCTGTGAATAACTTGATTTATCCATCCTAATAAAAAGAATTGGATGAGAACAGAAAATTCCCCCTCCCCTCCCCCCCCCACAAAAAAAAAAAAAAAAAAAATCCAGATTTTAACTGAGAAACGAATGAAAACCTTGAACATACTCAACCAGTATAGACATTCACCACAAAAACACCAACTGTGAAGAAACATCACTGGTCACTTCGAAGAGCTGAAAGGAAAATGTGCTCTGGTTGTTTGAGATGGTAACCCTGTGCCATCAGTCCATATGAATCATGAAACAGACCAAGCCGTCCAGCCCAGGAACCAGGTGGCACCAGCCTGTGCATGTTGGCAGCATTCTGTGACATGCACAACTCCAGTCTCAGGCAATTACAACATCAAACCTCTCCTGGGGCTGCCAAGCTTTGTTTAAACAACCCTAGCTAGCTCTGTACCCATGCATGACCTCATCTCCCTTGGCACTGATAAGTGATAGGACACTGGGAGAGTTAATGCTCTGGCCCTGAGTTACTTCAGAGTAACCGGATTAGATAGGATTAAGGTATGTGTTTTTATATATATATACACACACACACACACACACACACGTATATATATATATTTATATATATATATAAAA
Source organism: Aythya fuligula (assembly GCF_009819795.1). Lineage (NCBI taxonomy): Eukaryota > Metazoa > Chordata > Aves > Anseriformes > Anatidae > Aythya > Aythya fuligula. Next base: position 63,225,619 of record NC_045560.1, read on the forward strand.
GAGAGAATTATATTTATAATTCTCTCTTAATTTAAAAATTTATATATATTTTTATATATATATAAAAGAGAGAAAAATAAAAGTAAAACAAACAAAAACCTGAAAAATTTCACATCAGAAGTTAAAAGCTTACAAAAGGACTGAAGTGATAGGACTTATTACAAGAACATTTCGGCACAAATAACATTCATTGCACCTCTCTTAAATGTGCCTTAACTGAGTAAAAGCTGGACTAGAAGCAGGCCCTCAACAGCCAAGATTTAATTTAAATAATCTCTTCCAACACCTGCCGCAGCAACATCTGGCTCCAGACGCAGAGTGCCAATCCCAGGCAGGTTATAATCCTGCCAATTAGAAGTCACACACCGAAAAATTAAATTTCATTAGTGGAATGGAGTTTGTGAGCTCAAGCTGGCAAATCTGCATCATTTAATAAATCAGCGAGGGTCTATAAGCATCCAACATTAGGAAGACTCAACCCATTTTCACACAAAGTAGCTCTTCCCCTTTGCCATCTTAGCCACATTTGCATTAATTACTCATCCAGCTGTGCCTCTACCACACCTGCTCATCTCTGTTTTTCTGAGTGGCACAGAAGAATGTGATTTCTGCTTCTACCATCACAAAATCCATCAGTTTTCCTTTTCTTGCCCTATGTATCTACTCAAATCCACTTTCATTCAACACAGAAGCTAAACTGGCTTGCCAGAAATCATTATCTCCGGGCCAACTGACCAGTCCACATTCTGAAAGAGTTATTTTAAATATAAGAGACAGGAAGGAAGGACAGAAAAACTTTACATTTAAGGGAAAGCTGGCTTCTTTTTACATGCAGTCAGCATCACTGCTTACATTGTACATCAAACACCCCCCCTTCCTGCAATCCTTCTCCCTTATAACGCAGCGTTTGCATGGTTACTTGGGATATTCCCTTCTGTTCCAGGGGGCTGCATTCCCTACTCATCAAGAGGAAATGAGATCCTGACAGCCTCATGCATTTTCCTTGAAAGTGATGTCTCAGCACAAAGATTTCAATTTGATACAACGGTGATATTTCACCTCCAGAAGTAATGACTCCATCATACTTAATACTGCCAGTGTTACATTTTTCCTAGATGAAGAGAGCTGCACTCAAACAATGTATTTCAAAGAGACTGTCAATGTCTCAAGAACTGAAAAATCTCTACTAAGTGCATTGATCTTAGTTTTCAGAAGTTAATTTCTGGGGCTTCTACCTCTGGGTGGTAAAGTGCAGCAAAGGCCTTGCTTTCTGACAAGGTGATTTGGCACTCTGAAAATCGAGCCCATAAACCCCAAAGCGCTCCAGAACTGAGGCATTCAAAGCCACCAGTCACTGCTGGACAAAGCCTCAGTCACTGACTAATTCCTAGTTATTTTTGCTGTGATGGAACCATGTCTACCACACTTAAAATGCACCCCCTACCATATGCAACTTTTAAGCTTTCATGTAAAAGATAAACAGTTTCCAGTGCATGCAATGCACTCCAGATGAAATCTTCTCCAGAAAGCCTAGAATAACCCACTGCAGAGCCACTGCTACCATGATGCGAACACATGTCAGGTAGGACAGGAATGACAGCCATCATTCTGACATACCAGAGAGCTAAAATTTTTGGAGAAGTAGGTCCCATATATGTAATACTTTTTCTACACCTCCTCTTTTCCCTGAATATACTGCAATATTACAGGTCACAGTCATATCAATGAACGTTAAACATGTCCTTGATCTGACCTTAGACATTCAAGGTTTAATGTATACCAAGGGGGTTTTAATGAAAGGATCATACATCTGTGAGAAATGCAAGTAGGTTGCTTATCAGCATTAAAGATTTGTCACTAAATAGGTTATTTTGCATCTTAAAAACACAATCAGCTTTTTCTACATGCACCAAAACAAGAATAAATATACATTTGTAAGGCTACAAGATTCAGAACACCATCAATCTGCTCCAAGTAAATGGTGCTCCTGAGATTTCTGATCAGGCTGTAATAAAACCCTTTGGCACTTGAGAAACGCAGGTGGTAAAGGGAAAAAAAAAAACCTGCAATCTTGCTCCTGGGAATTCTCAAGCCATAGCTCACATCAGCTCAGAAATGTCTAAGTAATAAAATGGAATCCAGAAAACGAAAATCCTACTGCTGTACGATTCTTTTCATTTCAGAGACAGAAATGAGGGAGAAACACTCCCTCCCTCCCACCTCAAACAAATCATCCAATTGCAATAAAAGGGACAGTGCCACGAGAAGTTCAGTAATATGGCTTGTGTGGATGGAAATATGGCAAGACTCAAGGTATCAGAACAAATATTTCTTTGAAACACTCCATATGGAGTGTTTCATTCCATGTTGAGCTGGGCACAACTTGAAAATAGGATAAAAAAGTCCATGATATATAAACACATGAAAAATAAATCTTGCTTTGCTTCCCTTAGAGCCCAGGTACAATCAATAAGAACCATCCTTACCAGAGCTTAACTGAGAAAATTTCTCATTACTCATATATGCCTGGCATATGAGGGAGAAGAGCTAGGCCATTCCATACAAGTTTTGAAGTGCATGCAACTTTCTCTCCTTTTCCCAGATCATTACTCTTCCTCCTTCTGCCTGAAGTCCAGTGGGAATCAACACTGACTGGAACTGGAAACCTTTGTGTTGTGTACATGTATATGCACGCGTGCAAAAGAGTAAGGCTATCTCGGAAGAAATGTGAGCAGATGGGCTGCCACTAATGAGATGATTTACAGAAGCATACCCTTCCAAATGAATGTTTGATAAAAAGGAAATAAAGAAGGCTTACTCTACATGAATTTTTTTCCTAATGTAACTGTACCAGGGAAGAACTTTTATTATTATTATAAATTATTATTTTTGAAAGACAGATATACTAGATATGGTAAGTCACTGGGTTCTCTGAAACCATCAGTAGGGCACAGTTCAGGCCTCTTCTTCTGCTGTCCAATGCATTTTGGGCTTCCTGACAGGAATATAATCATTAATTGCTACCAAGAGGCATCATTCTGTGCATCAGAAACTGAGGGTGGCATAGAGAAGCTATACATACAAAAAGATAGGAAAGGAGTTGGAACATGTCTCGGCTCCGTACAATGAGAAAAGTACAATGAGAAATCCCAAAAATGTATTGGGAATATACCCTTTCTCAGGTGGCATCAACATTAAACCTCACTGCACAGAATGTCATTTTTGCTTGAGTTTTAATTCTGTTAGAAGAAATGTAGATTAACTACCTAGCTTTTGTCAGGCTTTAAAGAAAAAAAAAATTTTTTTTTTTTTTTTTTTCCTGTGAAACTGATACTGGAAGAGCATGCAGGACAACAAATTTTTACATAGCTGTGATAGCTGTGGAGCACTATCGACAGCGAATTTGGAAGCTGATGAAGTACAAACTTTTCATTGATCAGAAAAATTTGTGATACTATAGACACATCTGTACAAAGCTGTGTTTGCTGGGGGAGAAGGTAAGAGCATTTAGACACAACGAGGGTGGAAACAGACTCTTAGACCTAGTACAACCCAGTTCAATTCTGAACTCGTTATACCAATGTAAAGGCTTCCTGCACTGGGGTTGCTTAGCTTTGTGAGAATGAGCCGAAGTAGGAAAATACCATAACAATACTCACATAACTGTGCCCATATGAAAACAGTACAGGAGAAATTTAGCTGTATACCTCAAAATACTTCAATTTTGCTTTGCACACAAATCTAGGTCAACCCACCCTTTAATATTTTTTTTCCCTTTCCCATGAGGAAGGAGATTCACTTTACTTTTGTCTAGATTTTCTTGTATCTTGCTTTTTCAAAAATAATGCATAGGTTTTGCCTTACCATGGCAGGATCATAAATACTTCTCACACAACATATATACTGTAATTCAACTGCTTATGCAAATCATATGGTAGTACTTCTCTTTTGTGAATGGATAAACATTAATTTTACAAGTCAGGAAGAGTTCATGTGAAGGATTACTGCAACTTAGAATTTTTATTTAGGGGAGAGAGAATTAATATCCGGGTAAATTAGCCATTATGCAATGCCACATTTTGTATATACATGTGTGCTGAGCATAACCTATTCCTGAGAGCAACATCAAATCTTGTATCCATCCTTTATAATGGCCTCTATGCCAATGCTCTGGCAGGGCATTTTGGGAATTCAGTACCCTGCTGTATTAAGTAAAATCCAGTCTCCAATAAAACACACCACTTGTGGTGCGACTGTCCACGCATGTGAAGATCTGCTTTCCATTAATACTTGTACAGTAATATTGGATTTTGCAGAAGTTCATTTCATGGGAAAACAAAAGGAACACGTACACTGCAGAGGTAGTTTTAAACAGGAGTGAATAACAGGTCCCCTCCCCGAATTTGCCCAGTTATGTTCAACATAAATGTGCCAGCTTTACCAAAGCATCTGTAAAAACATTTAAAAATTCATAATTCAGCAGTGACAAGGAGAAACACTTTTCTTTTTTTTTTTAATTTTCAAAATGAATAGGTACCTGAAAATATATCTAATCACTTCAAGCTGTCACCACCCACCCCTGGAATCTGGGGGTGGAAAAGAGGAGGAAAGAAACTGCTGATGATGGAAATGGTTGGTTATTTGTTCATTATCAGTGAGCAGAGACAGAAATAGCTATTCCAGTGTGCTGAGATGATGCGTAAATTTGTCTGAGGGTCAGCACAGCTTCTCCAAAGCTAAGTAATACAAGACAATGTTTCTAATGCAGCTAACTGGCAAGTCTAAGGGGTAAAAATTCAATGAGATCTTAAACCTTATTTTTTAAGGCAGTGGAACAGGTTGCCCAGACAGGTTGTGGATGCCCCATCCATGGAGGCATTCAAGGCCAGGCTTGATGTGACTCTGGGCAGCCTGCTCTAGTGGTTGGCAACTCTGCCCAGAGCAGGGGGGTTGAAACTAGATCATCTTTAAGGTCCTTTTCAACCCAGGCCATTCTATGATTCTATGATTGTGTCCAAAAATTTCAGCTGAACATCTCCATCATTACCTAGTGCTCCCTATGCCTAATCCAGAACTACAGAACAGAATTACAGAATCATTAAGGTTTGAAAAGACCTCTACAATCACCTAGTCCAAGCATCCAAAGTTCCAGACCTGTCAGAAGTTCCAAAAAACAGTTTTTCTCATGTCACACCATATTTGGTATCACCTTGAAACTCCATCTAATCTACTGTGATCGAGAGAACATGTGAGACTGGCATATCTACTGTATATTTCTAAATTCCAACACATGAACAGTATCTCAAAAAACATGTCTAAAAAGGACCAAACAACAGAGATCATGTGATTTTTAGATCTGTCTGCCTCTTCCCTTTGCTCTCAATTGCCTGGTAAGAGAATACCTTTTACATATAAATTTATTTTTTAGGTTGCAGATGCAGAGCCTGGAATAGCTCTATGTCCTCAACTTGAACAAATAAAATAATAAATTGAAATATACAACTGTAACTTTACAGAAAAAAAAAATATTGGTGGAAAAAAAGAAAGAAAAAAAAATCAGTGAGATATGCCTCCTCTCCAACATTTTTCTGACATTACTGAAATGCTTACATCAGTTCCAAGACTTTGGTACTTCACTGTACAGGAAAAGAGAAAAGTTAAACAAAGTCAAGTTTAATCTCCCTAGCTGTTAGTAGCTTTCTATAATTACCCTTAAAGGCCATTTGATTTGATAATATATTCACCATGATATAAAACTTACACAATGTTTTTCAATGGCTTATTAATATGCAAATATTAGGGTAAAGATTGAAAATGCAACTCAAACATTCCTAAAACATGATGGTGTGCTATTTAAAAACAGAGAAAAAAAAATAAATAGCGCATCAGCATTACACAAAGTACAGCCAGAGAATACAACAGGTTGAGTTCTAGACCAACTGCACTGCAATTCCTGCAGCTATGCTAGGTGTTCACAAAAATCAAGATGTCTGATTTTCAAATGCAGGGAAATAAGTATTAAAATTACCCTTCACAATACCTGAGGGGAAGGAAATGAAGGGGCAGCTGATGGCTCTGCTGTTGAAAGCTGAAGGAAATGAAGAGGATTCACCAAATATCTGTCCGTAAAACACAATACCACCTCACAAAGAATCCTCAAGATTTTCAATGCCTTTACATATAGCACATAAATAAAATATTATTGTAGACTTGTGACCCTCCAGCCCTTTCAGATGATAGGCTTATGACAAACCTGATCATGGATTATTATATGAAAAGACAGTGAACTTTCCAGACTACAAGAACATCAGACCCTACAGCATTAAATTAGGCAAACAATATCACCATCAGCCGTTACCAGAATAATGAGATCACACAGCACCTTCAGCTGGTCCCTATGGGAATTACTCCAAGTTGATCACAAGCTCCTCATAAAACATTATCTGAGAAACTAAGTCTTGGAGAGAAACAGGCAATAGAAGTAAAAAGCTGAGGACTAAATCATCTTTAGAATTTTCTGATTAATTTACTTAGGGCCTGGATAGCTACACTCAAACTTTTTTTCTGTGGAAAACCATTCATTCCCTTATAATTTCTATTCAACATTACTGGCTCTGATTTTTTTCCTCCTCCAAAATGGTTTCATCTATTTTGATAATATGCTCTGCTTTATACAACACTAGTTTAGCATTAGCATTCCTTTGCTATGGCCAAGCCAATCTTTCTCCCATTTATGCCTTTTGGTAACTTTTCCTACATAGGTGTACACACTTGAAACGTATGGTTATAAGGTGATCATTTTGCTTTCTGATTTGGTAAATTTGACACTTAATTCTCACTGAGTGCTTGCAGGGGCACAAAGATCAAGATATTAGAGGTTTTGCTTTTTAATTTTACTGCTCAAGTACCAGCTATATTCTGTGCTGAGGCTTAAAACTTCAAATTAAAAGCACCCAGTCAAAGAGCAACCAAAGAAAGGACTCACTAACCACAGGACTTATTGCAAGAAGTTTAAGAAAGTCAACATCGTGCCAATAAGCTTTCATAGTTATAAGTACACAAGCAATCGTATTTTGAGTCTTGATAACCTACTTCAGATGAACAAAGAGTCCAATGCTTTTCCTTAGAGTCCAATGCTTTTCCTTAGCTCCTTATCAACTGCTTCATAAAGCATCATAATATTGGCTATAATTGTGCTGTGTTTTTTGTTGTTGTTTTGTTTTGTTTTTAAGTGTCTGTCATCAAGTGTCTCTTTGATGTGAAGAGAGCGTGATGGGTCTTTCCTTGGATACTCAATAGAATAAATAAATTGATACTCTGTAGTGATAATTAGGAGAGAAAAAAAGAGCCCACCAGCCACTCTGGGGCATTGTTAGCAAGCATATTAGCAAGCTGTGTGCATAAAAAATAAAAAGGACCAGAAAAAGCAAGCTTGGCCATGAAAGAGTTAAGACCTAGTTGTGCTAGAGGCCAGAAGTTTGTTAAGACAGCATTTGAAGCCGCAAGAAGGATAAAGCCTGTTTACATACATCAGTAATAAACGAGACTGAAGGCAAAAGAACAACAACAACATCTCTAACTTGAGCCACATTTTTTTCCTTCAATAACAACTTGCAAAGATCCAGAACAAAGTCACAACTCTCCATGCCAAAGGAGCGCAGGGGCAGGTAACAACTCCTCCATTAAAAAATCATTCACATATCTAATAACTTCCCACAAAGAGTTTCATTTTGTTCTGATATCCCTAGTACACGAAACAAAGTATTATGGGAGCCTAAATTCATACGACAACCTGGTTTCAAAGACAAAGACTGGGAGTCTGTATGGGTGCATGCATGCACACCTCCCTATTAATAAATTCCCTACTGTGACAGGCTCCTCGAGTAGGCAGCATTTAATTACAATTCCCTTAATGATTTATCAGCATACAGAGTCACACAACTTGTGCATATGAAGAGTACAGCTCTACTTTGCCCAAGAGATGGTGAGAAGGAGTTATGGGAGACTGCTTTATCTGAGGGCCTGTCCTGAGAGTACGGACAGACATACTGATACGTATGAGAAGAATTAGATGCCCTTGAGAAGAACTAGGGCCATCCTCTGTCAAAACTATCACAAAATAATGAAATAGAAGTTCTAGCTATGCTAGCTGTAAAATAAATGGCTTTAAGTCTGTGGAGAACAGGGACATGTGATGAATGTGAATACTTGGGTTGTAATTAACTAAGGAAGTGCAATCCCATCTTAGCAGTTGTGAGGACCACAACGCTCTGGGGACTCTTCCATCCCCATCTCCCCGGCCAGCAGCACCAGAAGCCAGTTCTGCTCCCAGCCTGCCAGCGTCCCTTCCCTGGGCCTGGCACCGGCAGCAAAGGTCCTGTTTGGAGGGTCACAGGGTTTCTCCTTCAGGAGATGCCACCCTGGCACTGCACTCTCATCCCTAAGGAGCCAGCAGCATGCTGGAAAAGTGCCCTGCAGGCCCTGTGAGCAGCTCTATGCAACCAGGGCAAGGAAGGTACTGGGGAGGAGAGCATGTGGCCAGCCCCAGGCTCTCACAAGAGGGTAGGCTGAGACCCAGGCCTGGCTCCACCAGCCCTGATATTTCTTACCTTGCTGATGGGGAGAGGTGAGATCCTGATGAAAACTTGTCTAGGAGCCAGGATTTGCCCCCTGGCTCCACTCCATGACACAAAATCACGTTTACATTTGTTTTAGTATCATAAGTCAACTCTCCAGGTTATTTGGAATTCTTTCCCAAAATTCGGAATTGTCCTTACCCTCTCTTAATAAGAGGCATTAAAACTTTTACTTAAGAATTACACTGAAATTATTTTTTGATTCACACAAGGTGGCCATGACAAAACTTCAGCTTAAATTGTTCAGACATTTTACAAACCAAGCAATTCACTTTCTTGTCATACATAAAGACGTGCCCTGAAAATGCATTCATCACATTTAAACACCTGCTGCAAAGTTTCTGCTAACCCAGGTATGCAGAATGCCAAATGCCAAGTAAATAAGTACAGCTAAAGAGACCGTTTCAAGGGTGGTTTACTCACTCTTTGAATCGTTCATCATGAAACAGACTGCTGCACAATTAAAAGCTCATGCTGAAACACGAACATCTCTGTGGTCTGTAAAAGGCCTGAGGGTCTACAGCTTTCTCCCATCACAGTTCCAGCTAATTTATATTTCTTCATGAAGGGCAAGTGAAATTTAGTTGTTAGAAGCTAATTTTCTTAAACTTTTCATTAGCAAGAATTTCAGTGGAAACCAAAGTGACAGATGGTATTTCAACACGTAGGCAACGTTAGTAACTCAATGTTAAATATCCACATCACCTTCAGAGTGTGGATCCAATCCTTCAGGTTACTCACCTTTACTGTTACTTTTACTTGCACACACAGAGCATAAACAGTAAAACCTTAAAACAACGTACATAAGCAGTAAGATGTTTTATATTAAAGTACTGCTAGACAGATAAAGAAAATATATTAAGATCTAGACTTTCACTACTCTGTTTTGTTTGCTGTTTTGATCAACTCCCTGAGAAAAAAAACTCATACAAAGAAATACATCAAGGACATGCCCTTTTTAATTCATCAGGAATCAGCAATGACCCCTCCTTAAAAAGGTTCCCCCATTTTAACTGGGTATATGATCAGTCAGTATAAAAAGTAGGTTGCCAAAGTATCAGGTGGTACAATCATTTGATTGACAAAAAAATTAAGTGTGATTATATGAAAAGAGTATTATTCTCTGCTTTGTCGTCCCCCCACCAAGAACATCCTTATTTATCTGTTCAGTCCAAGCAATGGAAGGAACCATCATGTCTTCCTGAGCAAACACAAACAGCATGTTTACAACACACAGCATGCAGTAGGAGAAGCGGGATGTGCTAACCAGAGAAAAGCTTCAAAGAAACATAACTCTACTGTTCTGTGCCTGCCTTACCCTTGGTTAGTACTACATCAGGACATTGTACCTGATCTCATTCCTTGGAAGCCTGACAATCTGAATTTTAAATAACTTTAAAGCTCTAAAGCTCCCCTCACACATGCAGATTTTTAAAAAGGTATTTACTGTGAGTCAGAAAAAGTTAAAAAAAAAAAAAAAAAAAAAAAAAGACAAATTACCAAACAAAGGTAAAAAGCCTAAGAGAATAAAGGTTTCTGACAGAGGACTCGACTACCCAGTCAATAGCAATCCAAAAGTGCCTCCAGTGCCATGCAAACATCCATGAAGCTCCATGTGTCGGACCACCTGGGACACTTAGTATATCCACTACCTCAGAGCCAGTTCAGCAAGAGGTTGTTACAAGGGTATTCACTTGCTCAAGAAAAGGAATGTTACTTGCAAAACCTCATGTGTTTGTCAGAACACTGCACACTTTTCTATCCTTTGCTAGTACAGCTTTGTCTCAGGAACAACGGCTACTGAACAGTAAATGCTGGTTCTCATTTTAGCAGACAACCGGCTAATGATTTGTCCTCAAACCCCCAAATCATTCCATCTTTTTTCATACAGCAAAACCTCTAGTCCCTCTTTTTTCACCTGTAAAGCTTTCTGCTTCCATCCTGAATATCCTTTAGCGTTGCCCAAACATTTTTGAAACATACAAAGCAACAAGATAGATACACTGAAAGTCGCTATTAAAGCAACGCTGAGCTTTTACAACTTATTTGATTCTATGTACAATTCACTTAGCAACTATATGCCTCTTTTAAACATAGCAATTGCAAAATTTTCAGCCTACTGCATAGAAGAGCTATGAAACCATGAGAGGTTACTGCAAATTTTAAGCACAACTTATTGCGAAATCTAGAAGACTTTGGCTATTTTTAACAAATCTGTATTTATAAAATAATAACAAAAGTGAAATAAGGAGGCCCAGAATTGATTCCAAGATTATTTTTCTCTTAAGTACAATCTGCTCAGCATTAACCTGTCACTGAACAAAGAGCAACCCTCAAAATGTCCACAAATTGTTCCAGGAAAGCAAAAAATATTTGGCTATACCTAAGCTGTCTGAAGGAACTTGCAAACCTGCAGGCAGAGGGGAACTTTAAAAGCTTGAACAGTTCCCCAATGCCAGGAAGAGATGCAGAGTTTTCAAAATGGGACACATTTTGAAGATTGTACTTAATCCCCATTTTTTTCTAAGGCAATAATCCAGTCTATCCACATCGCCTGGTTTGCTTTCACACACAAGCCTAGACTTAAATGTTACTACATCATCCGTATAGCTTAAAAAAAAAAAAATTTGGTTCCAGTGACCACATTAAGAGAAATTACAGCTTTTATTCTACCATGATATCAAGCTAGCTAAAGCCATAGCTTCCACTAATTACAGGAAATCAACTCCAAGATTTTTCTTTCTCCCCATCATTCTTCACCTTTGTTCTGCTAGTTCCCTAGTTTAGCATCCTCAGCAGCTAAGGTCTACACCTTATTCCCAATTTGATTTTATCAGGCCTTAACTTCCAAATCTTCCTGTCCCTTTCATTACCAGATAAGAGAGTTCTTCACACCTAATCGTATTACCTCTTTGTTGTCTTTGGAAAAATAAATTGATTTCTAGAAAATCTTTTCCATCCATGCATCTTTCTTGCCCTTAAGTGTCCATTTTTTTTTCCCACATTTCATGCTTATTGTATGAATAATATTATTGAAAATTAAGTAAATGTAATTTTAAAGGACATAAGGAATCCTGTATTCAGGACACCCACCATAAGATTAAGCACTTTGCACATATGAAACAAGTTATAAACCCTGCTCCAAAGAGATCAAAGACTTATAAAAGCAGACATATGGCTATAGACAATAGGAAAAACATGAGTGGGGTGGCTAGCTGACTGACCCAGCAGCCAACTTTGTATTGACTTTGAAGCTAACAGTGCCACATGTAGAAAGCAATGTTCCAACATCTGTCTCACTATCCCTCAGGACATAGGTAAAACCAAATCATCTTGCTCAAAAGGTGCCTGCAGCTGCTCATGTTCTCAGAGATTACACCGGATGCTTTGCAAGAACATCACAATTTACCATAAGCGTGCAGAGATTAAGATTTTTTAGAGCAAGTAAAAAAAAAAAAAAAAAAAAAAAAAAAAGAGCATCTCCCTAGGGAAAGGGAGTTTTATTCTCTTTTCAGAGGGACTGTGCCAACAGGACAAGGACTGTTTGACAAAGACTGATGTTCTGCTGTTGTACAAAAGTACAATTCAGATGACTCCACAAGTTACTGGCTTTGCATTAAGAAGGACAAGCATATTTAATACCCCTAAAGTAAGGAATGGCTAATTTGCTAGTAATGCTTCCAAAGTAGCCCTTAAAACTCAAGATCAATATGGATTTTAGGTTTTCCCTCCCCACCTCCCCCTCCACTGCTACTGATTGTTTTCAGAGTTAGCTGAATGGTGTTTATCTTGTGACCTTCACTTGAGATCTGATGAATTTTTGCTCTGACTGGGTGTTACCTGATGTGGTGATTGTTTGAGCAAGAGAATAAAGAGGTGGATATATGAGAATGAATGCACTGAAAAGCTAAGACAAAGGAGGTTATGATTTCTTTATAACTATTTCATTATGTTCTAAAGATAGGATCAAAAGTTCAGGATGAAAAAGAAAATTTGCTACCTTTTACTAAAACCTCCTTGGTAAGAAAAGTGGTTCAGTTTCATAACATACACTTCCTGACTCCTAAAGTGCTTCAGTCTCCAGAAGATGAAATTGCAAGAAGAAACCTCAGTAAATAAAATTAGATATTTTTAGTGTTCTATTTCAGGGGGTTTATTCTATTTAAATTTAAGAAAAGAAGGAGAAGGTAAAAATTACCTTTCAAGGCAATTACCTTTCAAACAAGGGGAAAAAAATTATATATGACATTCAACTATAAAAACATTGGATTTGCTGTCAACGAAAAAATCGAACCACATGAGTCCTCAAGTCTAGAATGCTGACCCTGCAGTGACCAGTATGGTTTCAGGGAAAGATTAACAGAAAAATCCTACAATGCACATTGTGGATTGTGCAAAGATGAAAAAGTGCTTCCTGACCCTTGCAGCAATCAGCTTACTCCTTGAAGCATGAGATTTGATTACCTTCATCTCGGCAGGCACAGCACTATATACCTATTAAGTACTCAGCATGATCTATTTGATAAAGGGACAATAACGTAAGAATTTCTGAACCAATTCAATTCTGCAACCTGGGCAATAATTGCTATGAGTAATCCATACCAAGAACATGTATGAACAGCATCAAGGGCATTATAACGTGTTGACATTTACATCTTCTCCTTTGAGGAAAAAAAAAACTATAAATGGATCAAGTCTAACAGAAGCCCATGACAATTAAATTCTCCACAATAAGAAAGCAAGAAAACCCAGCGAAGAAGTCATCTGATAAAAGCTTTAGGACAAATATTCTCTGACATGTGGCATATATCCCTGCGGTCTGTCACAAAGCTTGAGTGCTGATTTTTGCTAAAGCCCCTAAACACCACCCATCAAAAAAATCACATGGGAACATTTTCAGTTCAACATCTGTGTCCTGCTCAAAAATACACTAAAAATACTCAAGGTCTGACATGCCTTATATATAGAATAGCTCCAGGCATGCAATGATATTGGCATATAAACATATTCAGACTGTAACAGTGGCAGCACTGAGGAAAGCTGTCCGTCTGCACACATCACTAATCTACTCTTCATCTATTGGCTACAAGCTGGTATTTCTTTTTTTATTATTATTATTTGTATTTATCTGCAGTGTTACTGTCTCCCTGCAACGCCAGCAGACTGTTTAGGAGGCATTCCTCTAAGCACTTACGTCACATACCAAAACCTGCAGAAAGAAGAGGGAAGGTGGAGGTTACCTTAATTTTCATAGCTACTAAGAACGAAATATGGAAGGCCTTATTTTATCTGCTCTTTGTGAATTTGCCCATGTACCAGTATTGCCTAGCGTCAAGGCGCTGTAGGAGGGGAAAGAGTGCGAACGCTGGGGTGAGAATGTTACTGGCTGATGTCAGCTCTAAGACACAGAGGACAAGACGCAAATCAGCTTGCTATCCAAGGTGTACAAAGGAAATTATTAGTGGAGAAAGGAGAATTATCAAAGCATTTGCCAAGGTGAGTGTCTTGGCAAGTAGTCCTTAAAGCCATTCTCTTCAATGCCTTTCTAACAGCAACAGTTAAGTAAGATTAAAAGATTTAAGCCAAATATTCCACTCTTCCCAGATTCAGAGATTTCACTGACTTACATATGTTTCAATAACTTCCATGTTACCTAAACACTACACCAACACTCCTCCCAAGTTTTTGGTTCTTCTGCTTCACAGGTCCACCTCTGTAAAGCAGTTAACATATTTTCAGCTCACAGCTTATACTTGAGCTTTCTTTTCTTGCACAAGATTAAACGTGTGCTTAAGTGCATTGCTGAAGAAGAAATGAATTTCTGAGTTATGAACATTTGGGAACCAAAGTCAAAGAGTGAAGAAGTCTGGTGCTTGGATTTGGAGAAATGCAAAATCTGGAGGAGTGGCAAACCTTTCACATTTTCTTCTGAGTCCTTTTCTGGAATGAATGCAGTGCTTGAAAGGACCAAAAAGAAATGGTAAAATGCCTTCCTCTTGCCTGAAGGTATTCAATACAATGGAACAAGGGCGGTATAATCACCATGAAAATACTCTTCATAAATAATGGACAGTCTAGTAGCATTTATCTACTCTGCACTTCAGGAAATTTTCTACTGCTGAATATTTCATGAATAAAAGGTAATTTATTGTGGCTTTTAAATTATACACTTCAGAAACTATTAGAAAAAAAGTTCTGTGTTCCTGTGCAATAATGACTAGTTATGAATTTCTATAGAAACACTAGCAGCCTAAATGCATATTTTGAAACATAACATATACAAACTACCAGGGACACCTTTGCCCTAGACTGTAGCTACTGATTTTTAATATGTCCAATCCTATTCAGCAATACAGTATTTATTTACAAGTGAATGATACTCTAAATGAGTGATGACAAACTTTTCTTTCTAAAATGAATAAGATAGCAAAAATAACTTTCCTTTCATATTTTTTTTATATGATAACAAAGCTGCCATACCAAGTCCTCTTTTTTTTAATTCACATTCCCTATTTGAAAAGGCCAGAAAAATGAAAAATTTAAAACATGAAAGCTTTTATCTCCAGAAGTTAGAAGCAATCAGAACAAACAGTACCCAACATGGCAAACAATCTAATAGCCCCCGCATGTGGACAAATGTGTCTGTGGCAAAAAGATTTATTTACTGAATGACTTCTCATGACACAGGCAAGGAAGAAGTCTGAGACACCTGGCTCACTCCTAGATCAATCATCTTTCTTAGTAGCAAAATGCACTGCAAATCCCATGGAGGGATGGGACATCTACAAAAGACATCACACACGAAGCAGTATTTCAGGTATTTTTCTGTGTATTTACAGAAGTAAAACAAAATTAATCTTTAGCACTTAATCCAAATAGCCTCACAGCTTTGGCAAGGTATGTCCCTCCTACATTTACTAGGACAAAAAAAAAAAATAAAAATCAGACAGACCTATCATGGATAATTTGGCTTTAGACACCTCAACTGCAGCAATAAAGTAATTTTGAGGGAGATGTATCTGCTGCAGTCTGCACCTTACACAACATATTTTTGCTTTTGAAGACATCTAGAATAGTTGCTAAGCTGTTCATTTATAGACATAGTGAGTGCAATCCTTAATAACTGGTATACTTGGTATGGTACTCAAAAGTAAGCATCATATCATTTGTCTGGGTCTGTCAAATACTGAGTATCAATTTGGAAGCTGTAAGCAATGCATGGGTTTTAGCCCGTCCTATAGCACAAAGAGTTTTTTCCCCTCGGTCAATAAATTCTCGCAAGACACCACATTTAAAAATCCTGGATGTATTAACAGTCAAATCATACACTTAAAACAGTGCTTTTGACGTCTATTGAAGAGCTGTTAGAAACAAGAACCAATGATACCTATATGCTTGTTTGCTGCTTCCTGAGTTGCTCTTCTCATTATATTTTGTGGACTTCAGCGTAAAGGTAAAAGAAAAGCATTTATTAGGGGGAAAAAAATCTTGAAGGAAAACAAGCATCTCTGTTGTGCCCCCTGCTCATGCAGTGTGAAAATGAAACTTGTGGTAGTGTTTGCCAAACAGACTGCAGCAGGACCCAAAACATTATTGATGGATAACTTAAGTTTACATATATAGATAAACACCATCTCTCTACACTAATGAAGATACAGAAACGCTCTTCTGTTTGATAGTATCTAACAATTTGGCAGGGGGCTGCAATCGAAGCCAAAGACAGCTTTACAGAATGCTCGTTTACTCTGTATTAAAATACAGTATTTTGTATCACAGTGTTAGAGTAAATGATACATATAATATCTGGTGTTTATGTAGAGCTTTACATATCCATATTTACATAGCCCTCACTATCCACGAAGAACTGTTTGGTGACCTGGTACGGCACTTGGATGTGCACAAGTCAATGGGGCCAGATGGGATCCACCCAAGGGTACTGAGAGAACTGGCAGAGGAGCTGGCCAAGCCACTGTCCATCATTTATCAACAGTCCTGGCTATCGGGGGAGGTCCCAGTTGACTAGTGGCTAGCAAACGTGACGCCCATCTACAAGAAGGGCCGGAGGGCAGACCCGGGAAACTACAGGCCTGTCAGTTTGACCTCAGTACCAGGGAAGCTCATGGAGTAGATCCTCCTGAGAGTCATCACGCAGCACTTGCAGGGCAAGCAGGTGATCAGGCCCAGTCAGCATGGGTTTATGAAAGGCAGATCCTGCTTGACGAACCTGATCTCCTTCTATGACAAAGTGACACAGTGGTTGGATGAGGGAAAGGCTATGGATGTGGTCTACCTTGACTTCAGCAAGGCTTTTGACACCGTCTCCCACAGCATTCTCCTCAAGAAACTGGCTGCTCTTGACTTGGACTGGTGCACACTTCGTTGGGTTAGAAACTGGCTGGACAGTCGGGCCCAAAGAGTCATGGTAAATGGAGTCAAGTCCAGTTGGAGGCCGGTCACTAGTGGCGTTCCCCAGGGCTCGGTGCTGGGGCCAGTCCTCTTTAATATCTTCATCGATGATCTGGATGAGGGCATCGAGTGCACCCTCAGTAAGTTTGCAGATGACACCAAGCCATGTGCGTGTGTCGATCTGCTTGAGGGTAGGAAGACTCTGCAGGAGGATCTAGATAGGCTGCACCGATGGGCTGAGGTCAACTGCATGAAGTTCAACAAGGCCAAGTGCCAGGTCCTCCACCTGGGATGCAATAACCCCAAGCAGAGCTACAGGCTGGGAGATGAGTGGTTGGAGAGCTGCCAGGCAGAGAAGGACCTGGTTGATAGTCAGCTGAATATGAGCCAGCAGTGTGCTCAGGTGGCCAAGAAGGCCAACGGCATCCTGGCTTGCATAAGAAACAGTGTGACCAGCAGGGCTAGGGAGGTGATCGTCCCCCTGTACTCGGCTCTGGTGAGACCGCACCTCGAGTACTGTGTTCAGTTTTGGGCCCCTCTCTACAAGAAGGACATCAAGGTGCTTGAGCGGGTCCAGAGAAGGGCGACGAAGCTGGTGAGGGGCCTGGAGAACAAGTCCTACAAGGAGCGGCTGAGGGAGCTGGGGTTGTTCAGCCTGGAGAAAAGGAGGCTCAGGGGTGACCTTATCGCTCTTTACAGATACCTTAAAGGAGGCTGTAGCGAGGTGGGGGTTGGTCTATTCTCCCACGTGCCTGGTGACAGGACGAGGGGGAATGGGCTTAAGTTGCGCCAGGGGAGTTTTAGGTTGGATGTTAGGAAGAACTTCTTTACCGAAAGGGTTGTTAGACACTGGAACAGTCTGCCCAGGGAAGTGGTGGAGTCACCATCCCTGGAAGTCTTTAAAAGACGTTTAGATGTAGAGCTTAGGGATATGGTTTAGTGGGGACTGTTAGCGTTAGGTCAGAGGTTGGACTTGATGATCTTGAGGTCTCTTCCAACCTAGAAATTCTGTGATTCTGTGATATATAAGAGGAAACAGGATGTGTCCATTTCGATGAGCAATCCCACGACAAATGATTGTACTACTCAAAAAAAATAACCTAAAGACAAGCCCATGGAACAGTAAGAGAAAGAAGTCTGCACAGAGGATAACTAAGTCACCCGGTGGGACATGAGCATACCTCTCTGGAAATGATGCAACAGACCTGCTTCACGCAGAAGAAATTCAAAAATCAGCTGCCCATTTCCTCTAGTCCACTCTCATTCACGGAGTGCCAGCAAATTAGTATGAGAGACAGAAAAGGCAGAGTCATTCGAAGTGCTGGTATTTCTCGTAACCATAACGAGAAATGATTCACAGAATGAAATGCTTGCACTGAAATAAACTTCAGGTATCACTGAGCTCACTCAATGTTTCTTAGATGTCAAACAAACAGGCCAACTTACGCAGCTCTCCTACTTTCAGTATTTCGCACAGCATCTTTGTCAGCTCAATGCTACTTCGTCCAAATGGGCACTCATGCTTGTCTTCTCGACTACTGTTCTCCAGGACAATCTAAAGTAGGAATTAAAATGGAAAATAATCAGTTTGAAGAATCCATGAGCTGAAGTATTATACGCCACATCCAACATTTACAGTACACACCAGGCTGAATTCAGGAAAGTTTTCATAAACTTTAGCCTTTCCCCCAGCTAAATGAGAGGAGAAATGAGCTGACAGGAAAGCAAAACAAATAAACAAAAAGAAACACACACAAAAAGAGAAATGTTGCCTCCCTATCCATGAAGCAGTGACACAGAAGCAGTGCAATTCCAGGACCAACCCAGACGGTTTCCCATTCCTATACAGTGTTGCTGTCGTGCACCAGTCCTGGCTTGAAGAAATTGCATCAGAAGCCGAAGAGAATGAAATATTTAAAATATTCAAGAAACATTTCAAATTGCAGGTTAAAGGAAATTAAATATGATGACTCATAGACATAAGCACACCTAGGAGGAATCATAAAAAATATATGACAAAAATTGCATAGCTGGATTCAGGCTCCAAAAAAGATCCAAGTGACAATAATCAAACTCCAGTCCACAGAGTAAGAAAATGTGCTCAGTTTCTCCATTACAGAAGACATTTGAATGCAAATCATTCCAGTGTTTTCACTCTTGCATCAAGCCCATGAATGCCGCAAAAACAGCTCAAGGAAAGTCTTCATGTTATCAGTTGAATTACGGTGCAAAAACATGAGAAAAGAACTTCTTGAACATTTTTGCACCATTTTGCACCTGAAATAATATTTTCCCCAGCACTACAACTAAACAAGAGATTTCACTGTATATGAAAGATGAGTTATGAAAATACTGTAGATTTCATTGAAGGTGTGTGCCTGAAAAGGCAGATAAACTGGGGCTGGAGAAAAGGAAAAAACAGTCAAAACAGATTTGCAGTAAGATTTGTCTCAGCAGTAACAAACTTTGCCACCAGCTTTAAAAAAATTGGAAAAAAAAAAATACAACCTAAACATCTGCTGCACAGCTTGGGGGTGAGGGAGAGAGAAAGAAAATGAATTTCAAAGGTAAGAGATTTTGCCAAGCTCCAAAGAACCTCAGCAGCTCTCTAAATTTTCTTCACAAACAAGCGTTTAGACACTGCTCTGTGATTTGCATTCCTCCTGTCTCCTTAGCTCCTATCTTCACTATGTTTTTTTGTTTGCTTTTTTAATCTTTCAACTTTGTCAGCAAGGAAAGCTTCCAAAACAGTAAAACAACATTGCTTTCCATCACGACAGAAAACGTTGTGCTCCTTTCTAAAATCCTAGAGTTCCCACTAAATCTTCATTTATAAAAGGCTCCAAGGCTGGAACTTCGCCCGAAACAAGGTGGTGGTGGCAGAGAGGAGGACTGGAACCATCACTGGATGCCAGCAAAACCTTCCCTCTCTCCCCAGATCTTAGCTGTGATTGTTCGTTATCCATGCTCTATCATGTGCAGAAGTCTTCGCTGTCAGGCAGTTATGGTAAAAGTGGGAAAATGAAATGAAAACCCAAAAGCAAGAGTGAAAGTTATCTGCTTCACATAGCATGCTGAAACCTCCTCACCAAGAAGTATCTACTCCAGTCCTGCTCTACAAAGGGCAGCTCCAAAGCCATCCCCCGGGGATGTAAAAGGATGGTTGCTTTCTGCATTGTGAAAATGGAAGATCGCTTTGTTTTGTTTTTCGTTGTTGTCTTTTTATCACCTAGATATAACATACTTGCCTCGATTCCCGCAGATGCTTAGAAACTAATTCAGGATGTGATAAATACCTGACTCTTACTGCTTTTCACTGGGCCTTTCCAACAGGGTATGTTAGAATCACGGTCACCGCTCTGCCAAGAGGACTTACTTTTCCTTGTAAAAGTTTTGGTTTAAATTACACCTAATTGTTCTGTGTCACATCTGGGTAACAGCTGTATCAAATCAAAGAAACACCCCTGCAATTTTTGTTTTACGTTGCTGCAGCCACCCTTCAAGGAACATGAGAATATGATTTTGCCTTCTGGATGAGTCATCTTGCTCCAGTCTCTTTCATGGAGGATAGTGCTACATTTCCACATCCAAACGCAGGAGCTATGACAGATTGGCACACATGCAATATAAGGCTGTGTCTTCAACACCTCCCTGGGATCACTTCTCTTGTTTTATTATTATGTGTTTTATCTCTCACATAATAAAACGTAAAATCTGCATACTGGAGCAGGGGGCTGCTTTGACACAGATTTAGAAACAGCAGAGAAACACTGGTAATAAAATCAATGAAGAGGCAAAATGAAAGGGTAAGGGGGAGGGGATGAGAAGCTCTCAAATCAGCATTTCTACTGGCTTCTGGCAAATGCATTTTGTTGAGTTTCACATTAACCTGACATATTAACACTTCATGAGCACATAGATATTTAATGGTGACACCATATATGCATATAATGTAAGGCAGAATTACAGCAATCTGTAATAATGCCAGAGAAATAGTTAAGGAACTGTGTATTGCTATACAGCAAATTAAATGGCAATTTCAGTAATCAATATGTAAAGCAGCTTTGAAACAATCCTCACTCACACTCTCTCTGCAAGCATCATCTTTCAGAGTTTGCTGTGCAAAATAAGGCAGAGCTGACATGTTACATTGCTGCAGGAAAGGAAGATGGAAGACTCTTTACTACATCTAAGGCAAATTTGTAGGCAAATTTGACTAATATGGATCTTCCATAAGAAACAGCAATGGTAAAAAGGTGTGTGGAGGGGTGTCCTTATAAAAACCCAAAGGAAAATTATTCTTAATCTTGGCAAGAGATTTACAACATTCTTTAGGATATTTGTAATATTCTTTTCATGACTTCACGACTCATATCCTGTTCCATTAACATTATAAATATGAACATTATAAATATAAAAACATGAATATTATGAACATTATAAATATAAAAATCCTGTTCCAAACATTATAAATACAGCTGATAATGGCATAATTTTAATCTTACTTCCTTTATCAATCTGGTTATGGAGGAGAAATAAGCAGAGAATAGACATGTTTGCTCCATAAACTGGTGAAAACTGTAGCAGGGGAAAACATAACACAGCTCTAAACAGAAAATACTTGTGAATCAAGCCATCAGTACACTCTGTAGACATACACATTTCTGTCACAGCAGTTATTTTAGCAAGGAAAGTAAAGCAGTGAGGAAGTCACCAAGACCAAATAACGTTCATTCAAATGGCGGTCTATTATCAGTGCCCCCCCCCCCCCCCCCCCCTCACAAATCCACCACAGCAAGCTGCAGATCTACCAAATGTTTAACTATCAACAGGTATGATTGCTAAATTTTACTCTGGGGAGAAAAATACTTAAAGGCAGAAACCATGGACGTTGCAGGAGAGCTCTCAGCACCTTGACCATCTTCCCTCAATCCTATCTCGGCCCTTGTCTGCTTGGTAGCCCTTTATTTTGATATTAGGCATCTACTTCTGCCAGCTTATCCTCTGTTTGCAGAGCTATGGAATTGGGAAGATGGAAAAATGGCTTTTAATACGCTAGATATTATACAGACAAAATCCAAAACTACCTTGCAATACAGAGATACGAAATGCTGCACATCATTTTTTCTTTCTCCGTTCCTTTAAACTCTACAGCCCATTACTATGAGGCAAGGCAAAAAACAAGCATCATGTGTAACACACAGTAAATACAGAACAATTTTCTTAAAAATCAACAAAAAATACAGACATGGATCTCAAGAAAATGAAAACAAAAGGGAAAAAGTTACCCGGAGAGGGCAGACAGGCAAAGTTTGAGTGAGGATAAGATACTAAAGAAAAAGACAAGATAAAAAGTTGGTAAAAGGAAAGTGAAGTAATTTAAAAAACAAACAAACAAAAAAGAACACAAACATTCTTCCTCCATGTCTCTGAGCTGCAAGAACAAGATCCATAGAATGAGAACAGAGAATAAAATTAAATCAGAAGAATGAGATTAATTGACTAGCAGAAGGGGAGAAAGGAAGAATTTAAAAAATAAATAAATAAATAAATAAAATATATATATATATATATTTTTTTTTAATCAAAGGAGCTGAAATTTTTAGGAAAGCCAGCATTACCCATTTTCTTGGTTTTTCTACAGTTGAAACTTTGTAGCCTGTTAAAGCACAGGAATTTGACAATCTCTGTAATAGAATACAGATCTGTACAGTTTTTACTATTTTTAGGTTACCTCATGTATGTACTTCTCTCATTTACAAATTCCTGTTGTAAATAGAACAGGAACATTTCCCAAATACAAAAATAAGTAATAACAAAGCAAACAAACAAAAACAGAAAACAAACAAACAACAACAACAAAACACACAAATAAAACAACTGAAGTGATCAGAAAGAGAAATGATGGCTTAGGGTAATGCATTTCAGGCAGTGTTGTTTAGCAGCTGCTGACAGCTGAATTTCTTCTGGGATTTAGCCATATGAATTGCCTGAAGTACACAGTTTTCTCTGAAGCCAAAAGCGTTTTAAAGAAGAGGAAGGCAGCCTTCAAGTGTCCTATTGTCCAACAAAACATTTAGAAAGTAAGAGGAAGGAATAAGCCTCCTTACAGAATATATTTAGTTCTTGTTTTTGAAATACTTTTTTTTTTTTTTAGTTCCTCTTTGTATTGTAGTTAATGTTACTCAGCATCACCCAGAGAAGGCTAACCTACCTTTACGAGATATGTACTAATAGCATGGATATATATTTATAATATAAATATAATAATAAATATAAATATATAATATAATGGCATGGATATTTTATAATATAAATTCAAATGTTATGCCAACATCACAGAGGAATAGTGTAAAACCTCCAGCAGCAGAAAGAAACAAAATCGAAAGATTTTCTAACTTTACAGCAGGAAACTTCACATTGTTGCTTTATGATCTTCCATTGAATTATTCATTGAGTCCATGCCTTCCTCGGGAACAGACTCCTTGGGGAGGCTATGGACTAAATGAAAATTTTTCCATACTTGACTACCATGGTCTTAAAAGTCTGCCATCAGCCTCGATAATGAAGCTTATGCCTGCAACTAAGAGTTAATGATTGACAAAAACCTAAAGTTGTAAAGACAGGTATCATATTCAAAAGCTTCCTTATCAAAATTCATAAGGATGAAACTACCTGGAAGAAGTATTGCTCCTTCACCAGGAATATCAACTTAGCCAATCCCTTAATCCCTCACATTAAAAATTAAATTGGCTCAAAATATACTGCCCACAGCAATTGCAGAAGTAATACCTGAACCAATCTCAGAGCTTGGCAATAGAATAGAGATTCATTATGACTGGGAAGTAAATACAGAGAGTGAAAGACAACAAGACCCACTATAGCTTCAGCAATACTTGTAATAAATCCCACAGCTGAGAGTTCAACAGGCATTGCTGCACTGTTAGGAAGGGGAATTTCCCCGGACGTATTTCATTGTACTGTCTAAAATCATTCTGCGTTAACAGAGACCAAGTTTTCTAGCAGTAGGTTAGTATCACGAGGTTCAGAGAGCAGCTGCTTAGTAAATATGGTAAAAATCTACCTAGACCCAACATGAAAATCTGGCAGCATTTTAATAACCAAAAATTACAGAGATGCTCTTCATTTTTTTAATTTTAATTTTTATTTTTTTTGTCACTGCTTTTCCTGCTCTTAAGCTTTCTTATCACATATGGCACGCTTCACCATTCCCATTTCACGTAGATGCCTTAAGTAATTCTAGGAAGCAAATCCTAAGGATATACTTCTTGAGGAGGATAAGGGACTCTGCTGCAGGCAGATTCAGTTCCCATTTATCCTCATCTCCATTTTCCTCCTAAGGCAACTTGCCATTTTCCTCAGCTTCAGCACGAGCATTCTCTTAAGATCCTTTGCTCAGCACTGTCCCCTCTAACCCCTCTTTATCTCTGTTGTTTTTATTTTCAATTTGCCATGTTTCCTCTCCCCCTTATCTCAGCCTTCCTTCACATTCCTGGGGCAGATCAGAAATTCCTTGTGGCAAAACTAAAACAAAACAACAATTTTGTCTGTCTTGCTCAGGTAGGCACTAGAATTGCCATTTGTTAAATCAAAATTTGGAAAACAAGCTGAGACCTACATGGGATGGGGTGGGGTGTGGGTGGGTATCCAATTATGTCCTTGTATAACAACATACAGGTTACAGGATGGATTCAAACTGGCCTGGTAACATTACAGCCGGTGTTTGACTCTGCAGCCATAAAGCACTTTAACTCGGATGGCTAATTCCAATAGTTGGTTTTCTTTTTAGAATATCATGGTGATCCCCTCCCACACCCCCTTCTTTTAAAACAACCCAAAAGTTAGTGTCAAACTATCACAAGTGAAATTTGGATGGTTCTGCTCCACATGAGCAGCTGCACCTAGGGATGAATTTTGCTTCTCACATAATCACCTTAACATAAAGCACAATCATAGTGTCTTTACTGTCTATCAAAAACTATGTACACTGCAACTTGTCTTCATATATTATACAGCTTCTTTCTCCCTTTGCCACTCCATGCAAAACAAAAACAAAAAAAAAAAAAAACAGATTACTGTAAATCTTGGTGGCAAGGCCCAAGAAAACTGAGAAGGCCCAGCTGCCACGTCATCATCAGAAGCTGCACCAGGATCTGCTCTTCACTTCTCACAGGCCCCAGCTGGGGCTTGAAACTGCTTAGGGACACAGTTTAGTGGGTGATATTAGTAATAGCATGATGTTTGGACCAGATGATCTTGGAGGTCTCTTCCAGCCCTAATGATTCTAAGATTCCTCCTCCCTCCCTGCCCCAAGCAAATGTGAGAGGGCAATATTTTCCCTCAGTCCTCTCCTTGCTCACCTACTGCAGAGGAAGAGAGCAAGAACTTACAGTACCTGCATAATGTAACAAGTTTTTGAATTTTCTTTTCTCTCACAACGTAAGAAGGGCCCTATTAGTGCTCTAATGTTCTTGTGGTATGGATATATTAGAAAAGCTTCAACCTTTGTCTCACTTCAATGAGACCGGCAGCTAGTGTAGCATCACAAAAGCTCTATGAAAGAGGAAATGAGAAAAACCTGTGAGACTCCATAGCTACTCTTCTTTTCTCCCCAGGTATGACAGAAAAAAGAGAAAACAAGAACACATTAAGCGACTGGGAGCCACGAGGCATAGACAATTTGGCCTTATGTGGAAAATTGCATTGTCTTATGAGACACACCAAGAAGACGTGCATAACAAAGCTCACTTTTCTCACTACCTTTAGCAGAACAGAAATAAATTACATCCCTTTCCAATCATTTCTGGGAGGAAAAAAAATAGCATGGCACAAATCAGGCTCAGTTTTATTTCAGAAAATGCTGAAATTATATGTTGGACTACTCATATCTGATCAGGCTAGAATGAGTAGGCATGAGGAGACTTTGTGAATTGGCGGAAGGATGTGTAGGCAGCCTCCTATACAACAACTGCATGGGTTAGAAAGTATATGGCATGTAGTCTGGCTGTGACTCAACCCATTAAAGTTCTGAAAGGTCTCTGCAGAACGCCAGCAATCTTCCCACCTGCATCTCGGGGGCTCATAAACAGCACCTGCTCCTCCAATGTGACTTCTGAAGACTTAAAAGGAAAAGACATTCTCTCTTCAACCTCCCCAAAAGTGGCAACTCAAGTAGCTGCTGGGGAAGAAGTGTCACTGCATCACAGCTGTATGAATAACTGATTTTCCAGCTCAGCAGATGCAGAGGAAAGGGGGATTTTCTATTTGTGACCCTAAACCAGCTCAATTTCTAATTTTCAGTTAATCAAAATAACTATTGGCTTAAAGTCCTAATGTTGTTTTTATTTGGAGCATTTTGATAACTTAGTACTTGTCTGAAATACAAGAACAGAAAATTTAGAAACATGCCACTATCTTGCACATCATTCACAAAAATACAGCACGAATGGATCCACTATAAAGTACACCATAGGATCAGTAAGCCCAACTCCACAAAATAGATTTCAACACTGGTTTCCCACCCTGTTGACAATACTGCCACTTCATATCTGCATGAAATAGATATAGTCCGTGGGAATAGGGAGAAACCATCTCTTCTCTTGAATTTCAGATTATTGTAAAACAATCTCTTTCCAAGGAACACTTTTTTTTTTTTTTTTTTTTTTTTTTTTTTTTAAGGCTGAATGTATGAAAAGCTTACTCATCTAATAAATGGAGAAAAAAAAAAAAAAAAAAAGGACATAAACTTGGATGGCCATCTGATCAGAATCCAGACAGATAGTTAGCCAGTGCTCAGACCTGGAGCTGCAAAGCTTATTTGTGGTTTCTGCCTGAAGCAGCAATCTTTTCATAGAATCATAGAATCATAGAATATCCTGAGTTGGAAGGGACCCTTAAGGATCATCAAGTCCAACTCTTGACACCGCACAGGTCTACCCAAAAGTTCAGACCATGTGCCTAAGTTCACAGTCCAATCTTTTCTTAAATTCAGACAGGCTCGGTGCAGTGACCACTTCCCTGGGGAGCCTGTTCCAGTGTGCAACCACCCTCTCTGTGAAGAACCCCCTCCTGACGTCCAGCCTAAATTTCCCCTGCCTCAGCTTAACCCTGTTCCCGCGGGTCCTGTCACTGGTGTTAATGGAGAAAAGGTCTCCTGTCTCTTGACAACCCCTTGCGAGGAAGTTGTAGACTGTGATGAGGTCCCCCCTCAGCCTCCTCTTCTCCAGGCTGAACAGGCCCAGTGACCTCAGCCGTTCCTCGTACGTCTTCCCCTCCAGGCCTTTCACCATCTTCGTAGCCCTCCTCTGGACACTCTCCAACAGTTTCATGTCCTTTTTATACTGTGGTGCCCAGAACTGCACACAGTACTCGAGGTGAGGCCGTACCAGCGCAGAGTAGAGCGGGACAATCACCTCCCTTGACCTACTAGCGATGCCGTGCTTGATGCACCCCAGGACACGGTTGGCCCTCCTGGCTGCCAGGGCACACTGCTGGCTCGTATTCAACTTGCTGTCTATCACGACTCCCAGATCCCTCTCTTCTAGGCTGCTCTCCAGCGTCTCATCGCCCAGTCTGTACATGCAGCCAGGGTTTCCCCGTCCCAGGTGCAGGACCCGGCACTTGCTCTTATTGAACTTCATGCGGTTGGTGATCGCCCAGCTCTCCAACCTGTCCAGATCCCTCTGCAAGGCCTTTACACCCTCATTTGAGTCCACAACTCCTCCAAGTTTGGTGTCATCAGCAAACTTGCTCAAAATACCCTCTATTCCTACATCCAGATCGTTTATAAAAATATTGAAAAGTACCGGCCCTAAAATGGAGCCTTGAGGGACCCCACTGGTGACCGCCCGCCAGCCTGACACAGCCCCATTTACCATAACCCTTTGGGCCCTGCCCGTTAGCCAATTGCTCACCCATCGTATGATGTTTTTATTTAGCTGTATGGTGGACATTTTGTCCAGTAGGATCCTATGGGAAACCGTGTCAAAAGCCTTGCTGAAGTCCAAAAAAATCACATCAGCTGGTTTCCCTTGGTCCACCATACGGGTGATCTTATCATTTTGTGCTTGAACAAAAAGAGGAGACACAGCATGATTGTTCTCAAGGAGGAATCTTACTCCACAGAAGAGAGACATGTTAGAATATAGCTGGTCATAAGCACAGAAGAAAAAAAATGTATACAAGTCACCAACTTGCAAGTCAACAAAAGCAACTTCATTAAAACGAGACTCATGTACCCCACCACAGGCAACGGTGTATATGACTTCTCTATGATTCAGATGATTTTCTGTGAAATACAATAACCTATAGTAAAATCCTCCATTCCTTCCCAAGTAAAAGTTGTAACTATATTTAGACATCTGTGAGGAAAATGTAAAATAACAGAATATTTCAATAGTTGCACATTAGAAGCAAAGGTATAGTTCCTGTAAGTTCAGCTTACCCTATGGCATCTTCTCTTTCTGCCTGAGAACACTTAAATTAGTGAAGATACAAGAAGAACAGCAGTCCACTCACAACAGGAGAAGTAGTGCTGTTTTTACTGCCTGCTATGAAGAACATCTAAACTAATATTGACTGCACGTGTAGGAGTCAGCTTATCAAAACTGCAAAATTATTTTATCTATAGAAGCATCTCAGGTACAAACATGTCAGATTTAAATACACAACAACAGATAACTCTCAATTTTTTCTGGATTACAAATAAAAGAACTGCTCCATTTTGGTTCCTTCAGCTTGCCCTCTACACAAAACAAAGTAGATCTCATTATTTTACAACAATATTGGCAAATAATGAAGTGCATGCAGACAAAAAGCAAAATAAAAATCAGGCAAATGAATGTGTGTGTGCCTTCAAACACATGCATACAAAATATTTCAGTTTCATATATTTATTCATCACTCCTCATTGTATTGAAAACAAAATGAATCTGCAGAGTCTTGTATCATGAATTCCCAAACAAATCAACAACAAAGCACCAATAAATTGAGATACTGATAGCATGATAGGATTTCCATGGAAAGGTTTTTCCTCAGACCCTTTTAAAAACTCAATAAAGTTTCAAATGCACACTGCTACAAGTTACCAGCATGAAAAATCTTAAGGTGTCTACATTGAATAGTCTGTTTTAAATGGTAACTTATAATTTTATTTTTAAAATAGTAGAACTTGAAACTAAAGTAGTTTTGGAAAGGAGAAAATTGCGACTAGGGTTGAAAATGTGTCTGCTCCAAAAGAACAAAAAAAAAATTATCTGTCACAAAGCTTTATTCCCATCATTTTCTTCACTGTTAACTTTAATTATACACTCTGACTGTCCTATAATTATGTAGCTTGGGAAGCTGCCAATTTTTTCCTGCGGAAACTTTTATAATTTCTTGCAGAGACTCAACATTACTTCCATCAATACATTCCATATAGTTTATGTCACCACCTTTTAAAAGCAAAGCCTCTGATAATAGCAATTGATTACTTAAGTGGAACATGAAAAAAATGCATGCACTTTACTAAAGTCACTGATAGCACCAAACAATTAATTTAAAAAAAGAAAGAAAGAAAGAAAGAAAGAAAGAAAGAAAGAAAGAAAGAAAGAAAGAAAGAAAGAAAGAAAGAAAGAAAGAAAGAAAGAAAAAGAAAAGCTAATTCAATAAGAGAGTAATTCAATAGGACTTCAGAAAAAATCCATATGACAGCTAAGGACACTACACAATCAAAGCAAACATGCACAATGAAAACATGCTCCTTCACACACACACAAAAAAAAAAATGTTCTTCAGGAGACACCAATCATTTTATATAGTAAACAAAGTGAGATTAAAAAAAATAATTAAAAAAAAAAGTATAAATAAAGAAAAATGATTTGTTTTATCTGAATAAAGACAGCAAGAAAAACCAAACCACTGTAGTTTCAGGAGTAAATGTGCAATAGGCAAAAGAAATAAGATAAATGAAATGTTGGGAAATTGTTAGGATCAAAATTGAAACTAAAAGTTTCCTTAATCTTGTTTACATTTTCACTGTGACACACCTATGTTTTCACCCTCAAATGCTTTCTGCTTTCAAGATGCAGAGTTACCCATCTGCTCCACTGCCTTCATACTCATGTTCTTCAACCTATTGCAAACACGTTTGCTGTCACCTCAAGTACTTTTGCTTGGCACTGGTCTTGGAAGCCTTACTGTCCCCCTTCACTGAAGGTCACTGCAGCTTCAAACATCCTTCTCATCTAATTAATCCATTTATTACGCAAATTACTCCTAAGTGGAATCAGCTATGAGAGCCATAACAAAAAGACAAAAAGGAAAGAGATCACTGCCTGCCTTCTCTTCTAACCTCTCCTTACCCAGCTTTTTCAGTATTACTCAAAGATACCTTTCTAAGGGCCATGCAGCTGGGGCATCGTAAGAACTCAGCAGGTCAGACTGCAGCGATTTGTACCACCCATTAAAATACAGCACTGGCAATAGACTTGGTGTAGTCATCACAATTTCCTGATAGTATCTTCATTTAATACACTGCATGCTGTCAGGAAAAACTTTGTATTTTCCAAGTTAATTTTAAACCAATGCTGGTTTCCAATCTGAATTTTAATTACCCCACAACACAGATATTATCTCATTTTGGGGCTTAGGAATTGACCCATGGTACAGCAATTAACTGCATTGCAAAATGCAGTTTCCTCGACTCTGGAAAGACAAGTAGGCTAACATATTCCCAAGGTGTGTTAGCAGCTCCCACAGCAACTTCTGGCAAGCAATTTTATCTCAGCATGCCTCAGCATAGCATTTCTAGTGTACACATACTCTTTTTGAGGTGAGAAATATATAAGGCACACCCAGACATTCTTGTAAAAAGAATCCTATAAGTATAAAGACAAGCATCTCAAAATAACAACAATAATTCTCAGTAATGCAGCAACAAAAATACTGCATTAAAGAAACAAAGCTGAGGAGCACTGAAGTCCTTTTTAAAAAGTGGCTAATTACATGCTATACCAGACCCAATTTTTAAAACAGCACCTGCAACTTGAAAATGAAGAAGAAATAAAAAATAAATTGAGAGAAGTCAACGAAAGCTCATTTTCAACAGTGCCTGTCCTCTTTAAATTCTTTTGAACTTCTTCAAAATGCATGTGTGCTATGTGGGATACATGGGCAACCCATACTATGTGTATCCTCTAAATTTAGAATTTTAAAAAGAAGCCTATGAAGAAACACCATCCAGATCTTACCTAAATTTAAAATGAGAAATCCAAATTCTAATGAGAAAATGTAACCATGTACCTTTACAGAAAACCACAGCTCAGCATAGTTTACCCATAAAACACACTCACTGCTCAGTATATGAAATAACCCTTAATTTCAGGCGTTGATCAGGTTCAATAACTATTCCACATTGCAGACTGCCACAGTCTGTTACTGCTATGTTCAGACTGAGGCAGCAAGATGAATTTACAGAGCAAAACTGACAAACTTGTGGTCTCCTATTATATCCATGGATAATCCTTTCTTGGATATCAGTACACCCTTTACAAACCTATTACAGCCTTAACACTATTCTACTTTGAACAAAAACAAGATGATAACTCTTATAGCTTACTTCATATAAGTTCACTCTTCATTATTTAGTAGAAACAATTGATGTGCTTACTGTTGCTATATGCAAACTTCCTCATACAGGTCCCTGGGCACACACTTTCTGGGGGTAGTTAAACCCATCCCTACCAGCTCAGGACTGACTTCCTAGACTATCTTCTACTCCCATCTGTGCCAGATAAGTTTGCTCATGGCAAATATTCAGTTTCATTAAAGGTCGGGAAAAGTTGCTCTATTTGATGCAGCTATTATTCTCCTGTATGCCTCTTCCCATAAGGATGTAACAATACAACTTTTTTTAACTACACTTGAAATACTAAATGTAGGAAGTGAACTGGGCAGGGGAAGGAACAGGTTGTGCAAGGGAATTGTGATGTTTTTTTACCTGTTTTTCTACAAACATTACTTTACCTAAAGCAATAGTTTTAGTTTAGGGAGCATCTTAACTTTCAGGACACTGTCAACTCAGTTATCATTTGCTAGTCAAATCTTCCTCCCCACAGAAAATCCTCATAATTTTTGGTAGACTTCAAACAGAGCAGAGAATTCTGCACAAATAATCATTTCTGAGCTCATAGTCATCCATCATTCATCCAAAAAAGCACAAGCTCATCTCTCTTCTCATTGCAGGCCTAAGAGAATATCTATAATATTTGACAGCTTATACAGACATGACACGTTTCAGTGTTACATGGTTTGCCCTACTATAGTTGTTAACAGTGAACCTTCCTCTTCAAAGTGAACCATAAACAGGACATTATCAGTATATACAGGGAATTGCACATATCTTGGAGAGGAGAAGTCTTACCCGTATATAAGCATCCTGGTGATGTTTAGCGAAGTACAGCATATTGTCAAGGGCTAGCATTCCTGGAGGAGTCTGTGTAAAATCCATTGCTGGGTTTACATGATTCTGCAAAAAAAGATAACAAGATCACTTTATCAGTACATTTCCATAAACTATCCACTCACCTGTGATTTTTGATGTGCACCATGTTAGCATGCTGTGCCAGAGGACAGCAACACAGGCCTTTTTGCTGAGTAGAAAACTTGTAACACGGAAATGGTGCACACCTCAAAGAACTTCAAAGCCAAACACAAACAGTATGAGATTGGCTTATCAGTCATTTACTTGTCTAACTATGCAATGGAGATCCAAAAAGGAGATCTGTGCTTCTATAGCACTCAACCAAGTCTTTCATAACTGATAGACTCATTGGCGGTGTTAGAAACTAGAAGTAATAATTAATGAAAATGCAGATACACATGCAGACAGCCTCCACAATACACATTTATTTTTCTTTTTTTATTTTATATTCTTTTTTATTTCTTTTTATTTTATTTTCTATTTCTACTTCTATATAATATATTCTATTTCTATTTTTTTATTTCTTTTTAAATTTTATTTTCTACTTTTTAATTTCTTATTTATTTCATAAGTATATGAAATTAAATAGATTCATCATCTGGAATTCAAGTAAATTTTGTTAAGTTTTAAATCTATGAACTTAAGTATGAAATTAATGAATGAACATACCAAACATAACTGAAACTTGTCAGCTTCTACATGCACCTAAGTTTCAAATGTTCAGTTTCACTTGTTACATACAAAATGATATTTCCTCAAATATTCACTAACACCATCAGTCTTTTGATGGGATGGAATTAAATGTACATTTGAGCAAGTTTCATGTAGTTCATGGTTCTGAACATTTCTGAACCAATCTGAACATTTGTCTGGCCACGGACAGACTTAACACAGAACTGCTCAGGAAAACAAAGACCCAAGGGTATGTCTCCATCAAAAATGCTTATCTCCTGCTAGTCTCTTTTATCACTATCACCTTTTCGGTGTCTGCAGCTCCACTCATTCTGACACAGAAAGATTTCCCTAGTCACTTTGCGATGGCATTTCTATTCTGCAAGACTCAGCTGTGAGAGTTTTTAAAAGTGCATTTCCTATCACAAAACTTACTATATATCAATGGTTAAGATCAGCATAGATTTCTTCTTCTGTCAATCTCTTTCTGAACTGTACTTGGGGTCTGATCCGCCCACCTCACTGACAAAAGCATAGGCTGACTACTTTGCCTCCTGTTGATTCATGAAGCTGTAGAAAGGTAGGATTCCACTCTCTTGCCTGCCTTATCTTTAGATGTATGACATGTTGGTTTTAGCTGTTCAATAATTCATATTCACATGAAAGATTAGAAATACTAGAAAGTTAAAATTATATATTAAGGCAACTTCTGCCACTTTAAAAGCAGACAAAGATTTGGGGATCAGGATAGTGTGCACAGTCTATTCATTTTACATGTACAACAGTTCACTGAAGCAAGACAAGCAACACAATCAGAGGCTCACTGCTTCACAACAGAGAATCAAGCGTAGGTCTGAAATCCTAGACTTTTATGGGGAGATATCTATGCAGTAGAGTAGTTTAGAGTGGAAAACAAATGTTTAGTGACTTAACTTCATTTTCAAAAAAAACACCACCCAAACTCATCAACTTTAATTAAAAAACAACAACAAAAAAAAGTCCTTTAAGACTGTTTCTTCAACTCAACCTTCCATTTTCGACATGTAATATATTTATCAGCCAGAACACTTTTACGGTCAGTACAAGACTGTTTCTCACAGATGACAAGCAAAACAGACTTCAGCTTCTGGGAGAGGAACATTTCCCTTCCTGACATTTTCAAGCATTCCAGAAAGCGCATCTTTTGAGAGGCTGGGTCTGGCAGACAAATGCTCCCCCTTAGCCCTGCTAATCCCAACATGAACGTCTTGGTAAGCTCTTCTACACATTTGAAGTTCTCTTCATCATGCATGCAAAGTCCTGGGGAACACCACTTTATACCTAGCCTCATAACGAGTACTTTTCCTCAGGAAAGCTGCTGAGAAGCTGTCCACAGGGAACCTCACAATACCATTTTTATAACACCTTTTCCAAGTACAATTTCAGCACAGGGATGCGCATACTCTCTTCATTGCCATGCTACAGCACAGGCAGAACATAGATAAATACTGGCAAGCAGAGAGTATCAATATCCAGCTACCTTTCTGCAGCTATTAGAATATCAGCACTCATTTTACTGGTATTTACAAGCAATGTTGAAATAAAAGCAGGATACCAAAATAAAAGGTTGACCCACAGTTCCCTGAATAGTTCTCTCCTTCATCCCATTCTAGCATCTCAAGTTATGTGGAAACATGGACAAAAACAAATGGGAACAAAAGAAATCTCACAGCTTTTGTAACAAGGGTTCGTTTTGTCTCTTATCCTTGATAAAAATCTGTTCAATCAGAAAAGTCATCTCCATCGCATTACTTTTTCCTGAGTCAAGCCTATATATCCAGCTATTTTCAGCTGTTTCAAAAGTTCTTTCACTTTTCATGATCCCAGGATAATGAGGGCTTGATCTTCAACTCTATTAAGTCAAATCACTGGAGATAACACCAGCTGACAATAACTCAGGATCCACAATTCTGGCATGTGTGAGACAGTAAATTATCTTCAATTATTCTTCAAAAACAAAAAGAATGCAGGCTGCTTTGTTCTATTACTGCTCCATCCCTCCCCAAATTATCCTTTTTTTTTAACATGTTGAATGTTTGTGATTGAAATATTAACTGATTGAGAGTGGGTTTAGAAATGAGATATAAAGCTAAATGACCTAAAATGCTGTAGTGAATAATTTAAAAGTATTCAAACATCCCCACCTACAGCATAATTTATTAAATATACGGAAAACAACACTTCAGGCAAATTAGCTGCATCTGTTTAGTATAAAGCCTATTCCATTTTTCTCTTTATAAAAAGCCAAGAAATACAAAGGGAACAGATTTGTAACCTACAATTTTTCAAATGATTTTTTTTCCATTAGACTGAATAATATCTACATAACCTTCAGCTTCTGAGCAGTATTTAACAGCTTTTGCTCTTATGCTATATACGTTGACATACCAAAAACACCAAGAATGTTAGCCAGCTTAGCGTACTGTGAAAATGAAAGTTCAGTCTTCTGGATAAGATGCAAATCCAAAATCACGTCTGCTTGTGGCATTATCAAAAAGAGTACATAAAATAAAATCATGTGGCATGTTTCACAAGACTACAGCTATTCTGGATAAATTCCAGTGTAGTAATTATAATCAGACAAACAAGTATTCTCGTGCAGCCCTAGCTGCATAAAGCTTTCCTCTCTATCTATCCTGAATGGCTCCACTGTCTTCCTTTTGGCTTCCAAGGCAATCTCTGAGGGATGTATAGATTTCAGCTGTAATACCGTGTCCTGACACTGAGATGCTTAATCACAGTAATGGTGCACTGTCTGTAGATAACCACTAATGGAATAAGCGATGCTAGCTCCGTGTATTAATCCTAACAGTGCCTTCCACATGACTATGCTGAAGCACAGAAACCATCTATTTCCCTGAATTCACAGTCTACTAAAGGTACAAACTCACTTATTTCTGCCTTGACAGATACTGACAGCCTATCACAGGTTATTCATTAGTGCTGTGTTCAGCTATATAAATCAGTTGCCAGGTTATGCTAATTATTCCTGAATGTTGCTTATAGTCAGTGCTAGACCCAGTAATTGTTGTTCCACACAGGAAGAGCAAACTTCTGTTTACCCAACCCCAGTGTAGTTCATGTGAAACGTTATTCTGAATGTCTCCATTCTGAGGTTTGTATGACAAAAACAATACAGGAGTTCCCAGGGAGGAATTGGGATTGTAGAAGAACCGATGATAAAAGAACTTCAGAACATCTAAAGAAGAGACCAATTTAAGTAGTGTTGATATAAACTGATGCCCCTCAGAATTGGTCATGTTTTTTCTTACAGAAGAAGGAACAATCTGGCTACAAAGATAGTGCAAAAGGCAGCGATCACCTCCTTCCTTGAATTACTTGCAGTTACTTATTTTCTTTTTGCTTTTAAATCTAAACCACTGTTTTGTGGGCCAGGAAGGAAAGCAATCACCTGGTTCTATATCACTGGAGTACCTACACTAAAACCTTCCTTAGGTCAAAGGCGTAAAGTACAGTAATAGATACGTGGATGTTTGCTCAGAGCCAGAATGGCAGGAACATTTCAAGTTGTATTTTCAGTGAATTATGAATTGGTAAACTTACGTTAGAATCAGTAAGCCCAAACCCTCAACATTTACCTCTTCTGTAAATGCTCCTGAAGTTTTCCACGCAAAATGTTCTCATCTGTTCATTTACGCAAAAATTACAAATACGAAAAAAAGTTACATAAAAAATTGTGAAGTTAGTCAGCTAAAATTCTTAACGAGGAAGTAATTTTCTCATTTTATTTAACAACACTGTATTCAAAGAGATGATGCATACAACTTCCATCATTCAGTTTAATGAGATCTAACAATGACTTGGGAATTTTCAACCTCTATGCATTCAGTGAAAGCAAGAACTAACAAACAGATTTGTTTTTCCCTTGATAGCTATTTAAATATGCAAATGTGCATTTTTTTCTCTTCCAAAGCCAATTTTTTGAATTTTACAACACAAATCTAGGATAGAATGACTTTTAATCTGCAGGATCACTGAATTAAAAAATAAAGTACTAAAAACACTGTGTACCTTGAGTCAGATGTCTGCAACCTCAGCAGCTGTTACATCTTAAAAGAATATGTAGAAATTTTTTTTAAGATACATGCTGTTCAACTCATTTAAATCACATACCATCCCCACCCTTCTTTGCATTTAAAGAACTCCAGTGTATTTCTACAGGATATAATTTTCATAAGACTTACAAATTATACTTGCATTTTTACAGAGCAGTAATATTTTTCACTTTAACATCTCTAGCTTTGTTCAGCTTCATTCATCAGCAAATACTTGAACATTTCTACTTCCTTTACCATTTTTTATGACAGCTTTACCATACGTGTCAGTAGACTGTGAATATTATCCTCGATAAATAAAGCTCATTCTAACATACCTAACACATTAAGCAACAGTCTTTCTAGGTCAAGTTTGAACTCACCAGTACAAAAATGACATTCTTAACAACAAAGAAATCTAAGTGCAATCTGCACATTGAAATTTCAAAATTTGACTAACATTCGCTTATCATGGAATGTCTCGGGTTGGAAGGGACCTTAAACATCCAATCTCCCTCATCTAACTAAGGTACTACGTAATCTGATGTAAGGCACCACAGCACCATATGCGTCAGCCCTAGATGTTTGTCCCAGTCATGAATTCAGTCTGCAGTGGTCAGAATTGACAAAATCTGAATGTTATGGTGACATAACAGAACTCACCTAAAATCATCAAATAAGACATAACAGAGCATGGGAAAAGACAAACACTGCATTTTTTCAGACATGAATAAACTACACTTTGTAAGCAAGACATAAAGTTCTTGCACAATACTTCATGTTTTCTAAGTACTTATACTGCAGCTTTACAGTTATATGGAGCTAATGCTTTGTATTCCAAGACCTTAAGCCTTATGGACAGAGGCAATACTTTGAAAGCCTCAAAGAATCTAAAACAGATGCTACAACACTGAGGGATCACATCTTGTCCAATGCAAGATAGGAGTACAGTTGTCACAGGGATAGTAAACAAATAATAACAATAAACTATTACAAATAACCCCACATTAAATGTTTTCAGCTAAACAGAAGCCAGACGAGGCACAATCAAAATCTACCCAAGCAATCCTATCTTCGCTTGTCTACACATCACGTTCTTAAGTCCATTTTAGGCATGAAAAGCCTTTTTTTGAGTTCAGGTAAGTTTTATGTCTGCTGAGTAAGGTACACTGTGACTTTTCTTATTTAAGCATAATGGCTGGCACTGTTTGTATATTGGTGTACAAGCATTAATTGTTCTGGCTGATACTTCAAAGACTACTTATTAAAGAACAGTTCAGAGCTATTTAACAAGCACTTTGTATAAAAGTTAATGAAATTATACAAAATGTTTAGCAAGTGTACATAAATATTTATTTTAGCTTATGGCCAAAACATGCAAGTTGCATAGCCTATCAATAAGAAAAAGGAGCTCCTGACCATTTTATTAAATAAAATGGAAGGCTCAAAACCAAGTTCTGCCAAGTCTTTGGCTTCTTGAGACAGAATTTTCTAAGAATAGGACTGAGACAAGAGCATCTTTTTGATTGTTTTATTTACACTTCAGGCAATTTTACCTAACCTCTTTACAGTAAAATTTGTGTCTAATTTAAAGCACATTAATTAAAACACCTTTCAGTCATCATTCCCTTAGAAGAGAAAGAAAAAATAGTTAGATAAGGATTTGAGTAACATCATGGTAAAAATAATCATTGCAATTTTCCCGAGGATGTGTTATCTACAGGAAAACCACATGGGAAGCAGCTGACTTAATTGCTGCAGTTGCCTCTCCCTTACATCATCACTTAGAAGACTTGAGTGGATCTCTGACGGGATCCTTCATACCATAATGAGCAGCTCCAGTGAAGGATATGATGTTTGTTATGGGAGGAGTGGCACAACCACAGAACAGCAACTGATCTGTACTAAAAGAAACTGTAAAATCTATATTTTATCTGTCTTTGGACCTAAATCCCCATATACAAAATGACTCTTCCTACAGTCAAATCTTCCTACAGCTCAAGCACAAACAGCCACGCTTTATAAATATCAAAATAAAAGGGTTTGGAAAATAGGACCACACTCTGAAAGCCTTCGAGTCCATTCTTTTGTCTTAAACCAACATTAGTCTATGCCTGTACTATAGCATACCTCATTTGCCTTCAGTAGTGCAGCAATTTTAATAATAATAAAGACTGGATCCATTTGCTGTGGAATTTCAGTTCACCCAACTTCCATTTTTCTTTGCCTCCCTCTACAGGAATGTGAAACATGAAAAGCTAGAGCTGTGCTTTGCAAAATTTGCAACTTTTTGTATGGCCTGAGCATTCTTCTGCTATACCTCCTGGCTCCTCCAGACTAACATCAAAAAGAGAATGGAGTTGCACCAAAATGTAGGAAGATTAAAAGAGTTAAGGAGTTTTTAAAAGAATATGGATTGCCTTCTGTGTAGAGGCTGTGTAACAAGCAGACTGTATCAAAGAGTCAAAAGATTCAGAATTCAGATATGGAGGTGTTTTTAATTTGAAGGGGAAAAAAAAATCAATTATTCCCAAAGGAGTTGCTCTACTCCCCCTCATCTCTTAATTCATTTACAGGCCTGAGTTCATGAAACTGTATATTCAGACAGCATCTCTTACCCATATTATAATTCTTCATAACTGAACAAAATCCAAACATTTTGTGTGCTCTATTTACTATCCTTTACATCTTACAACAGGCAAAGAAGCACAAGGAATGAGAGGAGGGAGGAGCAAAGCAGTATGTACATATAAGCAACATACACACTGAAAACTGCATAGGCTTATGGAAAAATAAGT
Organism: Aythya fuligula; assembly: GCF_009819795.1. Classification (NCBI taxonomy): domain Eukaryota; kingdom Metazoa; phylum Chordata; class Aves; order Anseriformes; family Anatidae; genus Aythya; species Aythya fuligula. The sequence continues at coordinate 63,265,709 of NC_045560.1, forward strand.
ATTTGTAATAATGAACACTAAATTGAATTTACAGTGTTTCACAAAACTAACATTACTTTGTTACTGAGCAAGGGTTTGGCAGGCGATCAGCTACCTGAGTGAATCAGATGAAGCCCATAATACAAAAGAGAACAGATGTCATTATATCTGACTAGTTTCTGGGAGTCTGTTTCTTCAACTTAGTTCTTTTGTTTGCAAATTCTGAGGTATATGCAGTATGTAGCATCTAGAGAAAGAAGTCCAAGATCTATCTCTAAGAGAAGGGGTTAGAAAGCAAATAGTGGTAAGACAACTCTTCTTTAGTGATGAACAGAGAGATCATTCAAAGCTTTACCACATCCAGATTTACGGAGCTGGCCTGCCCCCAGGAGTTTAGAGCTGCAATGCACACAGTGGGTGAGTGGCAAACAAGATTTCACAACATAGTGAAATCGCAAATAGTAAATATAAACATCAACAAATGCAATGATCTGATGACCCTAAGCTTACATTAGAACATTATATCCGTTAATGGATTTTCTTCAGAACAGGCATACTCTTTTAATCAAAAGCAGCTTTTACAACTTCACAAGTAAAAATATTGGAAAGGCATAAAACCCAAACAAACAAAAACTTTTACTCTCCCTTTGGAAGGGAAAAAAAAAGCTGGTATTATCTTATTATTAAGAAACTGATTTAAAGGATGATAATTAATACTTATATTAAGCATAAAGTTATAAAAAAGTATTAAAAAAGCTTGTGATTATACAGACTCAGCTCGTTCACATCGACACAAAACTACAGATATTTCATTCTGAATAGTTTTAACTTCATTCTTATATTGATAACAGGAAAGGTCAAAGCATATTGGCAGCCCATCAAAATTATTTTTCTTTATTTCTTAATTTATTTCTGATCTGTTCTCTTTTGGAAGGACTAAAGCTGAGAGGAATTCAGCAGTACGTGGCAAAAGGCTCATTTATTCATTTTAACAATGTGCAGATTGTTAGATGCCCGTAGCTTCTGACAAACAATTCTGGTAAATTGCATGCAGCTGCATGGTAAACAAGAACAATGGATTCAACATATGGATTTTCTGGCCCCCAGTTCTTGGTTGCTGTAATGATGCGTCTGACCTGGGCACCTCTTTCTGTGCGATCACTGGCTCAGACCAACACTACCACTTTCACAGAAGCTTAGTAGCTCATATAACATGGTCTTCATCAGACTTTTTTTTTTTTTTTTTTGTCATTTTCCATTGTACACCTCACTGCAATCACATTTGGCTGAGAGCAGCATCTATGCCACTGCCAGAGCCAAACATCCCTCTCCCTTGGGGGCTGTACCTCAAGGCCATCTTCACCAGCTCTGCCCTACTCATATGAAGGGCAACCAAGATGTTCCCTGCTCGTGCTCAGCAGGCTTCTGTGCCCTGCTCAAAGTGGTTTGAGAGCTCAACAAAAGAGAACTGTGGATCAAATGCTAACCCTAGGGACTACCCCACTCTAAGTCATACCAGGAAGGTATCTTCCACAGTGGCAAGTTGACCTTGAAGGACTCTGCAACGTGACTTCTGTCCTTCACTCAAAAACAAACAAAACCCCCCACACAAACAAGGAACAACAACAAAAAACACATAGCAATCCTATTTCCATCACAATTCCAATCATGGGATGCTTGGTGCATGGTAAATGGTAAATTTCAAACTGTGCTTATGGGTAAGAATGCAGCAGGTTGCACACCTGTGGGCTCCTGTCAGAACCCAGCTCTATTATGAGATTAAGTGCACATGGCACTTCAGGGATGCCCTGTTTCTGCCTCTCAAGTTTTGAGACAGAGTGATGGTTTGTTGCTGTCACTCACAACGTCAACTTGGGCCACGTTTACAAATCAAACCTAAGCTTTTCTGATCAGACCTTAGACTATGCTTACAATCTCATATTTTACAGATTTGCAGAGACTGCTGGAAAAAAAAAAAAAATCCAGATTGCGAAAAAGTATCCCCGTCTTGGTGCATATCAGTCTTGCATAAACTCTAAGACACAGGAACAAACTAGTATTTCAGAAAGAAAATATCCCATCAGTGACAGACAGAAAAGAAATCATGCTTAGAGTTCTGTGAGAAACTGATGTGCAAGCCAGTTTAAGTAACTTTTTATTCTCCCAAAAACATATCGTTTAGCTTAAACATCAAACAATTGCTGGCAACTCAGAAATACGAATTTACACCATAAAACAGTGTTTCCTAGTATTTCTAAGGCTGAAATAATTCTGTAAGTAATTGCATGCAACTGCGCTGTTCAACAACTTTTGCTAACAACCTTCATCTAGTGGGATGCTAGTGCCCTCTGCTGTGTGATGTTAAAAATTAGGTAGAAGCTTTCTGTTGAAACAAGGTTCAGCTCTATTCCAAGTAATTCCAAGATGTATAAATACAGTAAATTAACAACTGGGCTTACTGATTGTGGTGCTCCAAATGTCAGTATACAGTAGTAAAACCCTTAATTACATGCTTGGTGACGTCATCCATTCACTTGTATTTCTTTTACCCTTTCCATTTTCCTGTAGTTTAAGTATTTTGTCTACTTTTCTAGTACAGGTTTCAGTACCTCCACTTTTGGTTGCTCAGCTAGGGATGTATCAAGCAGCAAGAAACCCTCACCTGTGAGGTACCTTACACCCTAGACACACAGAAAAAAAAAAACAATAATAAAAAAGTAAAATAATAATTAAAAAAAAAGAAGTAAAATACAACTAACTTCTGAAAATAGCTAACCAATGCACATTTAAAACCTCAAAGAGGAGAACTACAACTTTTCCTCCCTTTCAGTCTTCCTCCTTCTGATGAAGAAATGCATGCAGGCACCTTCCAATTCAGATATTAAGCAGCCAAATAACAACTTGACTTGGAAGTGGCTAAAGTTTCCACGCATCCTCTCTTTCACATCTTACAGCAATCTTTGACATCTGCTACCACTATAGTTTTGAGCTACTTCTAAAACTTTTTTTTTTTTCTTAATGTCAAAACAATGATCTCTTAAGCCATGTTGATAATACCTACATTAAGTCACAGTCAAACCCATCTGTAGATGTTTTTCCAGGTATAATCCTTTACCTCTCTGGAAGAAAACGAAAAGCATCATCAACAGTAAAAAATACTTCAACGCTTTCGCTAAACCACTGGATGCAGACAGAAACAACTGCATGATTTTTCTATCAAAGTCTCCATGGAAAACATGTAGTGTTCTGAAAGGCAGAGGTTTATTTGGGAAGCTCAACACTCAAGTGAGAAATGCTTCAGAAAGCTCTTCATTATCCCAGAAATGCAAAGGAACAGTATAAATCAGTAGGGAAGCAAGATGTCGAAAGCAAACAGAAACAATAAAGATGTTTAATTGCATATGAAACTAATCTGAGCCACAGGTGGCACAGTCATCTGACACTTTCCATTTTGAGACTTTCTTTTGCTTCTGATACTTTACAACTACTTTGTTTGGACTGAATGCTTAGCACTTCCTTTAGGTTTTAGCAGAATCTTTGATCATCTGTAGGAGTGTTTTATTAAACACTGCATTGCTCTTATTAACTTTATTTTTACACACTTGTTTTGCTGAAGAACTCCATCCCAGTCACACTTTGTAAGAAGAGGTTCTAGTTTAGGAAAAGGCTTGTTTTTGTGCCAGGCTTGAGATTCCTCTGGAATGTAGACTATATTTGGTCATATTATAAAAAAAAACTCAGGATATACTGAATTTCGCAAGTATGGGTTTTGTTTTGTTTTTTCCCCTGAAGGTGATGCTTGTCCTGGGCATTATTCCTGGGCCTCGTCTTCAAGGCTTAGAGAAAAACCAATGACTAGAAACCAGGAGTTGAGTGGACAGAAGCTAAGTAGAGGGATGCACGGTAAAAGTGTGAGGAAAGAGTCAAAGCCAGGCACTTGGAAAGGTTTGGAGGAAGGAGGAGTGCAATGCTTCATGGTGCTTAATTATTAGCTATCAGTAATAAAGGACAAAGGACTTTACTTTAGAGGGGGCCATTGCTACATACAGTCACTAAACTAAGTCACTTCTGTCTCAGGGCAAAGCAGCCTATTCGAATAGCTCAGCAAAAGATTTTTTTCCCAAACTGATTATTTTTCCAGCAATAAATTATTTCACTAGTTTTGAAACAGTAGATATGGAAACAGAGGGTTGTGATGGTAGAGAAAACAGTGGAGGATGGAAAGCTACAAATAATTTTCAGGAGTGCAGAAAACCTTCTATCTATGCCATTCTCTCATTGAGCTACAGACTACAAGCTTCTCCATCTCAAGCATAAAGAAAGGATTTGATCTAGGCTGACACACAGCGACACTCTGAAGGCATTCCTTTGCCACTGCCAAATCCAACAGTGGAATCTGAATGTAAGAAAGCATGACCTTTACTGTAGGTGAAGCTTCACCAAAGGATAAACAATGCAACACTTCTTATCGCTGCCTAATGACTGACACCAAGAGGAGTAAATGTTAGAAAGGTATGAACGGAACAGTTGCAAATGACTACTCAAATCCTTCAAGATCTCATGAATGACTCAATCTCACCTGCTCAGGGAAAAAAATCCTGACTCACTACAGTCACTCTAACAGATAGATGGCTTGTGCTTGCAAAGGCAATGTCCTGAACAAATAATTCCCCTTTGCTGGTGGAAGAGAGACTACTTACACCTCAGGCCAAGCCTCTCAGTTAGGACAACCATGGACTTAGCCTGGTGAGAAAGCTATGTCAAGAAATGACAAGGCAACTTGCACCTTACACAGTCTTCTGTAAGACAGTCACTATATTCGTAATTTTGCAAATACTTGATTTGACACTCCCAGCTCTGCTCTGCAGAAAGTAACAGTCACATGGGTGTAACTGAAGAAGGAAGAACGTGTTCTGAAAAAAATAAAGTGTTCAGCATCTTTCCTCAGCCAGAAACGTCTGGGGGAAAAACTTTCCCCCTTATCTCTAAATGGGGACTATCTCTAGGCTTCAGCTAGGGAACTATTCAAAGAGATTATGAAGAGCACCACAGGACCCATGAGGAAACTTAATAGTTTTTAATCTTCAAAGCACTATTTGGAAGTTGTGCTGTGAAACAAAGGATTTTTTTTTAAGAAAAAGATCAAAAGAAAAAAAAACGAAGTAGTTACTCATCTGGGGCATGAAGATTGGGGAGCGAGGTGCGGGGGAGCCAAGTCTGAAAAAAGTCTCATCAGCTTATCAGGCCTACATTCTGCCTAAGGAAGAATTGAGTATGCTTTAATTACTCTTAACTATACGTTGAGTTTCTTTTCTAAAGATCTCTGCATGACAACCCTTCTAAAGTATCTATTATAGATAGCTTATATTAGGAAGTTTTTGTAATGTCTAACAAATCAGATATGCTGCACATAAAGTCATTATTCATCCTATTATTCATGTTTTCCTTCAGACCTCTGTAATAAACCCCCTCACCTTATTCCCAGTCTTTGTATATGTTTTTTTTTTTTTTTTTCCTGGATCCACCACTGTCAAACACAGTATTGTGTTTGACAGTGATCCTTTCCAGGTTGATCCTTTTCATAAAGGATCCCTTTCATAAAGGATCAACCTCCATCTTTAAACTTTTAATGAAATTTGTCCCCATCAATCCAATTAAAAAATAATCATATTTTCTTTAAATGCATTGCCATCACTGCCTTTTAGCTTACATATGACTGCCTCCCTCTCAGCATGTGTGAACATGACATTTCCATGGTGTTTAGCCTGGTGGACTAAGCAAGGCAACCTTTTTAAGTCACCTCTTGTAAGACATCTCTCTTATCGCTGCACAAGTCTTGCTCTACGCACTTTTCCTAAATTCAATCAGTCCCAAATCACTGCATAAGCAATTAAAATCATGCAGTGCTCTAAATGATGTCACCAAAACACAGAAAATGTTCTTAGCAGTTCAGCTGCTAGGAAACTAACTTTCCAGATATATTCTAGGCTAACATTTGACTTTTTTTGCAACTACAGTGCACAATCTCCCCTATTTTTGCCTTTTCCAACAGATGAGATTTTGAATTGCCTGCAGAATAAATTCTTGCCAGTAGTCCTAAATTAACACCTTTGTACTTAGTTCTACTGAATAAAATTACATTTCTATGTCTCTGCTCCCAGAGGTCACCTAATTTGGTGTATGACATGGTGATTGTTTCCTTGATATCTCCCAGATCTGTTTCATCAGGAGATTTCAGTGTGTGTTCACTCTTACATCACCACCACAATTGTTTTCTAAGTTAAGCCCATGTTTACCTTTACAAGAACTACAGATCATTCTAAAATTTCACTTTTAATTGTCATATTTTGTCACACAAGTCCTTACTGGCTTCCCATCTCTTGTACTAATGTCCGTTTTATTTGTCTATACTAATAAATTCCAGCAAGAGTAAGAAATCATTATCATTTGCATCAATTTTTGCATGCATACAAACAATTTACATTTTATTGAAGTCAAAAGAAAAAAAAAAAAAGTTCTACACACCACAAATGAAAAAACCTCAAGCAGTTTTTCTTTACTTTTTAACTTATTTAAATTTCTTAGAATTTGGTTAGATCTACCTCTAACTTTAAACACATTCACTACAACTTATCACAGACAGTTAATGATATTTACAGAACTATGAGAAAATATAACTCAAGAAATTGATATTATGTATAGCTGTTGCCTACTTTAGTTATAGGAATAAAGTTTACTCAAATGCAATAAGATTTTTGAAGCTTCACATGCAGTGAACTCTACAAAACTGAAGAGCTTGGCAATTTCAAGAGCAATTTTATCATTACCAACACTTGTACCTTTATCTATTAGCTATCTCCACTACAAAACTACATTATTATTTGCAAGTCTACAAAACTCTACTTCTACTACAAGAATTGCCATAGATAAACTGCTGAAAGAGATTTTAAGGCAGGAAGGAAAGAAGAAACTCAAGCTATTTAATTTGCAATTGCCTAGAAAAAATAAATCATTAAGGTGAAAAAAAAAATAATTCAATAAGGTGAAATGTATCTTACATCTCCTAATTGGGTCATCTTTTGTTGTATTTGTCAGTATTTTAGTAAATCTCTTGAAAACTATCTCATCTGAAAATCTCTTTACCCATAATAAACTTCACACTGAACATCTCAACCATCTGGAAAGGCCCTGTGGTTGCTTTAACTGAATATAGGTTTCTAACTATGTAGTTTTACAAATGGTATTGTAAACTTCTGAAACCATGTCTGGACTTTCTCTTTTGTTGACATTACGTTTGCAATGTGGCAAAGCTTTTTCATGTGGCCAAGAAAAATGAATAGAATTCCTGCGTTTCCCATACAGAAAGACAAGCAGTCCAGGAACAACTGGATGGCTAGACATGGTTTTGCTCTCCTCCTTGGAAAGAACATACAGTCAGATCAAGAAATTAGCATCCTGACCACTACCACCAGTGGAATGAAGGCAGAATTGGAAGGCAGCCACCAATTTGGCTGGGTTTCTTCTCGTGTTAGACAGCCAAAAGAGGAGGAAGAGAAACCTCCCGTTATTCAGGGCACAGTTCAGTTTGCTTATGTATCCTTCTACCTGCACTCTTCAAAAGCATTGAAGACATTTTCATGTTAAGAGTTAGAAGAAGTAGATGGGGTAACAACAGCCATAGGCTAACTGGAGGCCAGTCAGAACACAGCCCCTGTGTGAGGCTCAGTCAGATTCACTGTTTGAGAGCCAGCCTGAGCTCTACAACAGGCACTTCTCCAGCTCTGCGAGGAAAGTCCAATTCCTTTTCAGCTATGGGAAAAGTCATACATGTAGAGTCACCTGTATTCTCAGCTCCAAGAAAAAGTTCTGCTCAAGAGCAGAGTAACTCTCCTCACACTTTACAATTAACATATTTATTATTTGTGCATTGCCTCATTATTCTATTAGGGGAATAACCTGCCTCCCATTAGGACCCTTATCATGGCACTCTGAAAACCTCACTTGCCTGTATTTCTGACCTCCCATTATGCTTTCCTTCTATTTATCCTTCCACATTTTCTTAATTGTTTTGATCCCAGTTTCCATTCCCTCCTAGACTTTAATCGTCATTCCCTGTTGGAAAGGCATCAGAATTACATAGCCAAAACTGCTGTTGTTACCCCTGACAACTGTTGATTTCTGTAGGCTTCCCAATGAACAGCCCAAATGAGAGTAATGAAGATAACAGAGACATCCCTGCTGCACACGCACAGCATGAGTTCCTGCAAACTCAGACAAGACAGCAACACATTTTGATTCACACCAAGCATCTTCCGTACAATGTTATCATTTCAAACATGCTTTTGTTAATAATGACTTCAGTTCTGCAGAATCAAAATATATCCTGTGGGACAAACAGAAGCATTGGAAGAACAAGTGTCAGCCCATAACCCTATTGATCTTTAGTCTTTCCATGTTAAGCAGCAGAAAAACAGGACTAGAATTCAGATCTGTGTGCTAGACATGGTTCAGCTTATGTTGGATGCTTTATTACATAGACAGAGTTTTCCAGCTCCACCTCTAAGAAAGCAAGATAAGACTTTCAGGAGTGCCAGCGACAGCAGTGGGATCTGAGTGTCTTCAACATCTCATAACACATCCTGGCTTGCATAAGAAACAGTGTGACCAGCAGGGCTAGGGAGGTGATCGTCCCCCTGTACTCAGCTCTGGTGAGGCCACACCTCGAGTACTGTGTTCAGTTTTGGGCCCCTCGCTACAAGAAGGACATCGAGGTGCTTGAGCGGGTCCAGAGAAGGGTGACAAAGCTGGTGAGGGGCCTGGAGAACAGGTCCTACAAGGAGCGGCTGAGGGAGCTGGGGTTGTTCAGCCTGGAGAAAAGGAGGCTCAGGGGCGACCTTATCGCTCTTTACAGATACCTTAAAGGAGGCTGTAGCGAGGTGGGGGTTGGTCTATTCTCCCACGTGCCTGGTGACAGGACGTGGGGGAATGGGCTTAAGTTGTGCCAGGGGAGCTTTAGGTTGGATGTTAGGAAGAACTTCTTTACCAAAAGGGTTGTTAGACACTGGAACAGTCTGCCCAGGGAAGTGGTGGAGTCACCATCCCTGGAAGTCTTTAAAAGATGTTTAGATGTAGAGCTTAGGGATATGGTTTAGTGGGGACTGTTAGTGTTAGGTCAGAGGTTGGACTCGATGATCTTGAGGTCTCTTCCAACCTAGAAATTCTGTGATTCTGTGATAAAACTGGAATGCACAGCTAATATCCAAAAGTGATCAACCACAATTAGAGAACACTTATTTTAAATTTGACCTCTTTTATTCTTCCATGTGCCATAATCTCTGTATGTACAGATGCACAATGACTTCACTATACCTCAGCATTCCCTCTTGCCCCCTGCCCTGAACTATGTTTATCACCATTTCTTACTTGCCAGTGGTTGCTTTTCCACCATGTACAATGGAAGGTCTGCAAGAACCGATCTCTGTTCTCATTCACCACAAGTTTGAGGGTCTACATTCAGCCATTTATCTCTAAACCATGGCATGCATTTTCCTTTAGTTCTAGCCTTGAGGGCCCAAAGTCCTCTGCTCATCTCACATAGGAATTGCCAATCTTAAAAGCTGAGATAGCAATGGTCTTCTATTACATAGAAACAGAAAACAGATTCATAGTTTTTGTTGTTGTTGTCTATTGAGACTCAAAAGCTTCTTCAAAGCATTGATTTTACTATCATGCTTATAATGCCAAGTTCCTTTCTTTCCCCTTACTTAAGGCTCCTTACAGATGCAACAGCACTGATACATCAGTAATTTTTCCTCACTCATGAGTAATGAAAACAACTATCAGAACCCAGAACACCTCCTCCCTAAACCACAGAGGAACTGGGTAATCCTGAGCTCTATGCCACAGAGCTGAGCCGAGCACTCAAACTGCACAGCAAGCTTCAGCTTGTACCCGTGTTTGAAACCACCCTGCCTCTAGCTGTGGCTACTGTACCACATGCACTGTCTATCTGCCAGGCCAACAGCAATCATGTACCATTCAAAGTATACAATTTTACCTAAGAAGAAAGAAAATTGCATACTAATCTAGAGTAAACAATAAATCAAGATACTGATTGCAGAGTGTGCATGCATGTGTTTTTTTTTTTTTCCCTTTGCTTCCAGAGGGGAAAAAAATACACATTATTCATTAGTATAAATGCATGCAACAGTTCAGCCAGATTGTGTTGTTTCAGCCAAGACCAGAACTCTAAGTGGTTTGAGTAGGTCTAAGAGGGAGTTTCTGAATCCTCTACTCACAGATGAAAAGACTTCAAACAACCAAGACAGAAGATGCTACAAATAAATGCTATAGATAGCATCCTACCTCTGATTTATTGTGCTCATCAGTCCACATTATTACTCAGAGTACGATAGCTTTACAGGTCTGCCACAGATCTGTTAGACAATGCTTGTTCATCCAAGATTTGATTAAGTTAAATTAATTATGACATGTCATGCAAAACTATGTTCTTCCACATTAGATAGTTATTCTTCCAATTAATCCTAACTTCTGATAAAGCAACCCCTTGGGGTAAAAAAGATCTGCAAAAAGATGAAGAAATTATTCTATACTCCTAATAGCCAAAGGTCAAATAAGAAAAGTGACTGATTAGATAATGTACTACAACAGATGCATTCAACCACTTCCAGTGTCCCACCATCCAAAAATACTCACAATAAATCCAAGTTTTTTATAGTCTCGCGTATACATGGATTTGCGTTTCTCAATACTGCCACTACTGTTGTTAGGTTCAGATTCTGCATCAAATGCAATTCTTCTCAGTTCAAATATGATATCCCGTTGAGCCTGGGTTCAAACAAACATTAAAAAAAAACGGTTAAAATAGCTGACCTCTCACTTTAACCACCAATACCACAAGGCTGTTTGAAAATGCTGTATTCCCTCCATTGCCCAACCTTTATCTAAATTCCCTACCTTCTTACTCGAAGGTCATCAGCAAGAATGACTTTGTGGTTCCCATTTTCCAAAGGTCTCATATTTGTGGGGTTCATGCAGAAATGTGTAAGAGTTGACTTCCAGAAGCAGGACCCATGTTAGCAAGGCCACTAACTACACACTTAATTTTAACCACAGACACAAAACCACAGAAGCCAAGAGATCACATCACACACACTTCAAATTAAGCTGGTATTTAGGCACTTTGCTGACTTAAATCAAAATGGCTCAGTACTCCGATTCTTCTGGTGACTATTTCTGCTGACAAGGGAATGGGCAAGAGAGGACTTACTGCAGTTACACGTCACTGGACATGCCTCCAGACAGTGATAACCACCCCACCATCTATAATAACAACACCGTATCAGACAGTCTTTGGAGATACGCACGAGGTACCAGTTCAGGATGACACCAAACTCAGTTCATGAAGCTACGTGCTAAGGAGAAAGGCCTGGCCATCTTGCTGTACTTTTGCACATGGAACGCAATAGCCAGTTCATCTTCCAACAGCCAGAAAACAAAATCCAGCATCACAACCCAAGTAAGAGAGATTGGGTAAGAATTCCTGCCAGTGTCTTTTCCTCCATGAAGAGTTTTACGCACAGCAACTAGTAGCTGTCCTGTCCCTGTTCTGACCAGGTTATGTCAGATGCTTACCTGATCCTGTGGATCCATTTTTGTCATCATTCTGTCTTCCAGAAGGTTAAAGGTAAGTACTTGGAGAACATAAAGCTGATGTGCCATTTCATTATTTATGGCCCTCTGTGCCCTGATAACATGCTGCAAAAGAAAGGCAGACTCCAGTGAACACCACCATATCAGAAAATCCCAGCAGGTGAACTCTGGTATTTCCATTTCTGAAAGAACGTGTTGATACGCAATGGTGTATGTATACTCCAGAAAAAAATTAAACCAAAACCAGCACTACTGATCTAGGTATTCATCTGAACTACAGGCTTCATAAGAAATTCTAAGGGGCAGGACTTTACAGTAATAATGCACTGAAGCTTTCTTCTTTTAGCCACTAGATAGAGCCTGTGCATGTATGAGAAGTAGTGAAATAATAAAAAAAAAAAAAAAAAAAAATACAGAGTGAGCCACTGAAGAAAAATTAACTCCTTAGCAAGAACATTAGAGTTCTGTTTAAAAAAAAAAAAAAAAAGTATTCAGAAAATATTTAAGTAGTTCCCTGAGTGTAAAGTATTCAAGTTGCCAACACGATCAGTAGATACAATGATACAACAGCGCTACTGCTACAGCAGCCAACATCATACCGCAATCCAACTTTGTTCGATATGAGGAAGATGGCTTGGAAATGCATTAGTGTACAATACCTTATACATGCAATAGAGGGCTACACACAGCAGTTACCAAGCTGATGGACAATTTCACACAAAACACACACACACACACACACTGGCTCTACAGGGGAAACAGGCAAAGGTATAACTAAACATCTCAGGGCATACATAAGGGAAGAATCATCATGTAGGAGATGGATACAAAAATTGATATTGTACAGCTCCAGGAAATAAAAGAATCTGTCTGCCAAAAAGTACTTGAGCATTTTATGACAGTATATGAACATAAGGATAACATTCTTCAGTGCTTATACCAAATTTTTATAAACACAAGCAATGCAAAAACATGCCTTCTGAAACAAATTCCCTGTTTTGTTTTATTGTTGTTTTGTTGTTGTTGTTTTTGTAATTTTGTTTGTTTTTAATGCATCACTAAAATAATGACAGTGAGTGAGAAAGGGCAAGGGTTTGTTTGTTTCTTGTTTGGTTTTGTTTACACTGATATCTCATGACAGATACTGAACTCCTCCCTTTTAAGAAGAATTTCTCCTTGTTCCCTTGAAGATCTGTTCTGCGCTAAGGTCAAAGACAAAATCCCTGTGATTTTCCAAGACAGCAGAAGTCTTTTGCACTGCATTCATTAACTTCACTCTGGACTATATACCACACTTTTGTGTAAGTGGTGACAAATTGTATGCAACTTGATATCAAGACACAAAATCACCAATAGAACCAAAAACACAGAAACTCATTTTGCAAAATGGAAAGCCCCGTGTGGCTTGCATAGCTGTCGTCAGGTCCAAACCTTAACACAGAGAACTTACTATTAATGCCTCAGACATTCCCTAGTCTGCACAATTAAGTTCACATTCTCCATGGGAATAAAACCCTTGAGGTATTATTTTTTATTCAGTATTGCATTTTCATGAAGAAACCACAATTTATTGGGCTGGAAAGATACCCGTTCTGATCATCAGTTTTGAACCCACCCAATGACCAGATCTTTAGCTTGTGTATCACAGGCTTCAAAATGTATCTTGTGAGATATAACAGTGCAATTACAACATATGAAGACAAAACCTCTACGCACCAAAAGTCAAGCCTGCTTTTCTCTCTGTTAGTGAAAAGTAACATTGAAAAGTAAATACTTACAGTTAGGATGATGGAGCGAAGCTGCTTTTGTGCCAAAATGTTTGCCATTTCCTAAATCAGAGAAAAAAGTAATAGCTAGAAGCAAGTATTTTAGTGTTACACCTATAAGACTAAAGCTTTTTAAGGTGTTCTTCTTATGTTTCTACAGTGTTTCTTTAAGGCAAAATGAAGCAGTGTAGCAACTACAACTATGATAGTTATTTTGGGGGCCACAAACTCTCCATGAGTTATTCTGCTAAGAAAAAGAGGGGAAAAAAAAGCCAAGTCTTCATCAGCTGAGGACTTCAGTGATACAAAAACAGCAATATAAGACCTCAGAGGAGACCTTTGCAGGTAAAACAGAGCATTTGCATATACTTGTTCGAGCACAGCTTCCTCCTGCGCCTCCCACTCTACAACACAGCATTAAATGTTTTGAATCTGTCAGCCAGGGCTTTAAAAGCAGATGTCAAACAACACACATACTAATATTTTGGCCGTTTCAAAGTCACATGTTCTAAATTTTAGCCTAGGATTCAGTACTGTTTCCTCTTAGCGAATAATACTTCTCCCTGTATTTTGGCAGCAGTGCTGGCATTGGTCCACTATTTTGCCTTCAATTTGCTTCTTTTTCTAGAAATAATGGCCAAATCACTATCAACCAGGATTTGTTTTGACTTTCATTCTTAGACATTTGACTAGGAGAGAATATTTTATAGTGATCAAGCATGAGAGCCCAGAGTCCTGAACCATACCTACAAGCACATACCTGTTTTTAACTTTCATGATGCTTTCCATCATGAATATGATGGAAAATAAATATAAATATAAAAATGTGTGTGTGTGTGCATGTGAACACACACTAGCATATGCAATGCAAACATCTTATAGCACTTAGCAATTATCATGGAAATACTTTTACATTCCTGTTTATAAAATATACAGTTTAAGGATTTGGATAATTTGGTTAACATATTGCACACTGCTTTTTAGACACCGCTTATTTATACGTACACAACAGTGTAATGTTTGGCATTAGCTGTATTTTTAGTCAATGATCTACTTGTGTATCAGCCTTACATAATGCAGCACAGCAAATCAACGCTGACACACACTTAAGGACATTCTTAGAATGCGCTGTCACTCTGTGTAGTTGGCACCACATCCAAATATTGTTCACATTCAGGAGAAATAACAAAACATCTTGCTAATCTTTGTGAGAGTTGGAAAGTAATGTAGAGTACATACCAGCTGGTTTTATATTAAAAAACGAAACTATAAAGGAGTGAAAATGAGACTATTGTGTAAAAATGAAGAGCTAGATTGCTGAAATGTGGTTGCAGAAACAATGTAAATAAAGCTACTGTTAGGGTGAGAACTTGCTTGCAAGAAGAAAAGAATTTTAATTCTGAGGCAGGAGGCAGTCCTGGATGCTGACTGATTTCTTTACACCAAAATACAGGAATGGTAAGGAAGAAAGATGGGACCAAAATCCTATGAAACTCAGCTTTTATGCCTTTTCTGGTAAAGCTCGTTTCAATTGCACGTAGCCGCTGAAGAATGAACGATACAGATGCTTCCATCCCCTTTGGAAATGCCCAACTGAACTGCAGAGGGAGCTCTAGGCACATGGTAGGTACACCTTACGTTATAGACACCAGACCGGCTCTGCCTTTTCAAACAAAGTACGTCCACTGCAAGGAAGACGGACAGGTAAAGAATGAGGTAGGGTTTTTTTTGTTTGTTTTCCTCTCTGCATTCAAGCCAAAAACTGGAAATTCATTCTACTTTTTGGAAACAATCGAATTCTCACTTCACTCTTACACCTGGAAATTAAAACGCCATTACCGGGTTGTCATTTTTGGTCACTGAACCAGAAACTGTGACAGGAGCAGCAAGCATTCACAAAGCCTATTGCTACAACAAAACCAACTTTGTCTCCAAGAAGTCTGCTGGGCTATTAGCAGCTGATGAGCTGCCTCTTCTATAACAAGTATTGTAGTAACAAATGAGAACAAGAATTATTTGACACCTCATTTCCCATAGCAACATCTCTGAAAATGCAGACAATTTGGGGACATAGGAAAAAAAAAAGTGCTTCAAACATTCACGATATTATTTCATTGCTCAACAGGCCTTTTCTGATATGTAAAGGGTTTGTGCTATTCTTCTCCCCTCTCCCCCCCCGCTTATTTATATAACCTAGGTTTCTCTAGATGATTTAGTCCTCAACAGTGGCACAGGAAGCAAAGCAACAAGGGAGTCCTCATTTAGAAACTAAAAACCTTGAAACCTTTGACTTTTTGCATTACAGAAATAAAGTAAGAAGAAAGTAGAAGACCAGCAACCAGACTGAAATCCATTCCTTAAATGCAAGCCAATCATTCACATCATACCAGTCTCCAGCAGGGAGGGTGCCAAGGCTGCTGAAATCACACGGAGTTTGGTGCAGGGTTAGTCCAGAACTTGGGCAAGTTCTGGCAGCCTGCAGACGTTTCTCACATGCTCTGCTTGTAGCAGACATTTTTGCACAAATGCATGCTCTTGGTAATTCCCAGTGCAATGCATTAGTCAGTTTCATCTACTATCAGCTATTTCGAATGCCACAGCTTCTCCCTGCTAACCATACTAGTGGTGAATGCTGAACTGTAACTTTTGAGTACCCCCAGTCCAATAACTGGGAGATAGACATAGAACTTCATCAGCTTGGTTTTCTTAGAAAGACACAATCCAATAAATAATATCATTCACCCCTGTAGATAGCTAATAGACACCTCTCCTTCCTGTACACATGGTTTGCTAATTAACCACTATATGGATCCTAACTATTTATCCTAGGATTTTAAAAGTTGAATGAAATTTTCTTTAATGGCAGAGCTATCAGTCTTTGAGCCAAATCAAGTCATTATGTTCTGATGATTATAAACTCTGTAACATTTTTTTTTTTGTCATGACAGCAGGTACTAGTGTTTAAACAATTTTGTTTAAACAATCCCTGCCATTTAAAAGTATAAGTAAATCTAAGAAGACTTGGTCAGAATGGATCAGCAGCTCCCAGTGAACTCATTCTGGACACTAGGAGTATGTCATACCACAAGAATTATCATTACTGTTTCTGGTGATGCAAATACTAAATAAATAAATGACTAACTCTGTTTTGACACAAGCTAATGACTTGATAAACAAGGATAAAACTCCTCTATTTCATAACACATCACATTCCATCCTCATTTAATATCAACTAGCAATCCTAAATCTTCCTTTTGAGGCTTCTGATCTCTGGCCCTAAACTTAACTTAAAATAGTACACTGACAGTTATGAAATGCTTACATGGCAAGATATTTCCATTTTCAAAAGGAACACACTCTTTATTAAGAAATCTAGGGGGGAAATGACTTACCAAAAAGTATTCTGAGTTTACAAGCTGTGCTGGCAAGGAGTTCAGTACAATAAATACTACAGCCAGCCACAGTCAATATGGTTCATGTGAGGTTACAGGGAACTACAAAAACACAGAAGAATGCTTAATCCCCACTAATACTGGTACAAGATGGAAGCAGCTCCATTAAAATGCATGATATTATACCTGTGACACTAAAAATACAGCAAGTGTCAGTCGGAACTAAATGCAGAAAAAATGTGACTGGGACAACTACAGGAGTAACAGTTGGACTTGATGATCTTAGAGATTTTTTTCAACCTAAATGATTTTATAATATACTTTTCTTACAGATATGGGGATTATACACAAATCCCAACAACTTACCTGCCTCTTGTCATCTGGTGCCTTAAGGAAAAGTGCATTTATTACCGCAATGGTATATGTCTGGATTTCTTGGTCTGTCCTGTTTGGAAAAAAATATATAAACAAAAGAGAAGGTGACGAAAATACACAAGCTGTAGAAACTAATCTTCCAGTTGCATAACTACTGGTAGAAGTCAAGGGACTGTTTGCACTTAGTGTCACCCATGTGTAAGTTAGGTAGTTAAATCTAGTCATCCAGGTTCTCTCTATTACTCATATGATAAACAAGATGTTCCAGAATGAGACTCAGCACTCAAGAACGGTGCACTGAATCACGACCTCAAAGTGCCACTGACTATGCCTAAACAAACAGCTCCTGTCAGATGTCCACCAGCTACAGGTAGAATGAGGAATCCCTTAAAAGTGCTATGGAGAGGAACCTGTTGGTATTAAAAGTGTTTCAGGAGAGTAGAGGCATGGATAGCTAGTTGCACAATACATTACCCTATGCTAAAAAGGAGGTGGTTTTCATCTGTTTAACCAGAGCATATTCCTGTTAAAGAGAGAGCTTCTCCCTTTCCAAATGTACCTTCAATAAAAGTTGAGTAGTTTTGTCTTAGACACTTCCCAGAGCAAAGAAAAGCAACCCCATCTGTATGCTAATGGCTCTAAAGCCTTTAACCTCTACTCAGTGCTCTTCTTTTCACTCCCCACCTCCAACCACACTGGCAGCTTAGCACCAAGAAAAAAGTGTATTAGAAGCAGTGGTAATAACAATAGAAGTCTATGATCAAGCAATTCCAGAAAACTGCTAACCTGTCATTCAGCCACTTATAATAGATGTCATAGAAATAGAAATCATGCAGGAGGCTGCTAGTCTTTATACCACTCTTCTTCTAAATGCTGTGCTCATTTGGAAAAAAAAAAAAATCACCATACCAAGTGGCATTTGAAGACACTCACCCTTGGAGATGTGGGATTAACTGGCCAATTGTGATCTCCTGTGCCACCTTCTGGTACAGGTCATGGCTATTGAGCACCATCGATTCCAGAATTGCTAGCGACCGTTGTAAGATAGAGATGTCCGAGGCAAACTTGTTCACGTAGCTTGCTATCTACAAATTAACACATTTTGAACATTGGCATCTTGTCATGAAACCAGGGAAAGGGAAGAAAGAAAACTGTGGAAGTGGCTCAGGAATCATCAGAACAGAAGTAGTCTTGCCCAAATGCCAGGCATCAGTGAACACCTGAAAGCACTCAACAAGGCACTGCAGATACCTTCAAAGGATGCAGTGGCACAGATTCTTCACCTGGCACAAATCACCACATCTTTATGTCAATATTAATGGTCACATGCCTCAAGACGAAGTTATGTACAAGATAAATCAACATTAAAGAACTCCATTACATTTTTTGTGAGGGAAACTTTGGAAAGGATCACAAGAACTCTGCTCATTCTCTCCAGGATCTGTGCAGCCAATGCTCTCTAAACAAATTTCTAGGCTCAAAGCAACTGCTGCAGGAGAGAAATTTACATCTATATCTCTGGAAAATGCAACTCCAGCAAAATATACTTTTTTTTTTTTTTTTTTTTTTTTACTTGCTGTTACCAACATTAAAAGCTCTTCCAGATTGCAAATTAAAACTCAGTTGATTATCATTTATCAGCACAACTGATTGTGTAGCTCTATTTAGAATCCTGTCTTGCTAGCTGTTCATGCATTAATAACCCTCACTCTTACCGAAAGCTGCTATGAACAAATGGCACACTAATAGAAACCACATCTGACCTACACATTTCTGCAGCGTGGCAATAACTTAATGCATGCTCACATCTGCGGAGCCAACACAGCTGTGTGGTACCATGTGGCAGCATATATTCTTTCTTCTGCATGCTTCCCAGTCTGTAGACACAGCTCCCAGGGGAAGCCTCTCACCTTCTGCTGGCAAAGGAAGCAAGAACCGCTTGGGTTTTCTTGAAACATACCTATACCAGCACAGAAAAGCAAAAAGGTACCCAAGGAAGCACAGACAAGAAATGTCCTGTGACTAGTTATTTACTCGTAGACTTGAGATGGGGTCACTGCAGTTTATATGATGCATTCTTTCCAGAAACCTTAAAGTCCATGCCCTTCTTAAGTAGTCATGCTACACGCCACTAACATGATTATACTGTTTTGGATTCTAGAAGCTCACTTAGACCTTGGTATCATTTTCCTTTTAGAGGAAGAAAGGTATGCCCTTTGCCTGGAAAAGCTGCCTTTCCGATTGTAAAATTCACAGCTAGATATCAACATGGGGACAATGACACTGTTTTGTTCCTGTGACATTCTGAGTAGTGCTGAAGCAGCAACACCCCCCTCCCTTTTTTAAAAAAATAACTTTGGTAGGAGACTATGAGGAAAGAGGGATGAATTTTTGTTCTTTTAACCTATTGCACCGCTGTTTGTTGCTCTGCTATTTGCTTTGCACTGCCACAAGAACATGCGATGCAGAATGCAAGTCTGTTCACAAAATAGGCATTGGATTTACAGAACAACAAAGAACCAACCCATGCATGTATGGACAACAGCAGGAGAGGAGCAACTTAACCAGCCTTTTTCTGCTCTGGGCTTTCAATATCTGCTATCTGCAAGTCTTGAGCACAACTACTATTTACATTAATAAATAATGCACATTGTGCTATTTAGGGTGACAAGCTGCATCTCTGCAGCCCTGTACTACCCTGCCTCTCTTAATGTTAATCCAGTTGTTTTCTGATACACTGCAGCCAGGACTGCCAGATGTCCAGAAATCCCACAATATGGACAGTGGGCATGCACAGATCAGCTCTGCGCTATTCACACAATCAGCCAAATGCACTCCAGATGCCTCAGCCACCAGGCACACATGGATCAATTGCGCAGCAGGAATACAATATGCCCAGAATGCATCCCAAGTTGTCACTCTGTTGTCACCATGCTCTTTACAAGCCTTGACATAAATCATTCTTGGTGCAGCAGCTCTTTTCCATGATATTTCAAGTGCCAATGCAAATGCTTCACTAGGATATAACAATCTTATTAGGGGCCTGCTCTAATCAAACGGTATAGATATCTGAAACCTCAATCTAAGAAAGACACATTTATTCTCCTGATCCTGGACCATACAGCCTTTTACCATCATAAACACAAGCCCAAGGTGTAAGTGAGTCTGGCTTGCGTGTTCAAAGAGCTGTGACGTCTCACACTGGACATACATTACATGCAAAACGTCTGCTGGGTAACTTGCATGTCAAGCTATGTATATTCATAGCCACCTTGCTGAAGCATGAAATCGGGCCAGAAATAATAGGCTTGTCTACTCTGAGAAATAAGACATGCCATTACCAGAGGGAATACAATTAGTTTAAGAAGAAATTTGATTACCATATCCGAAGTTCTGGATGTAGAAGAAAGACCTTTCCTGAGAACAGACAAGAATCAATAGGAGCTTGAATTTGTGTCATTTGCTGTTCTCTAGAGAAATCTGCTTATTGAACACCATGTGCCAGGAGGGCTTTCAACATCCAAAAATAATCTGCACTCATTTATCAAAAATTCTGATGATTAAAATAATGTAATCTCACAGAAATACAACCTCCCCTCCAGAAACAAGAAACTTAATTGCTTTGCACTTTCACATGAAAACCTGTCACGCAGATGTGTGTCATTAAGGATAAAACTATTTGCTCAGCAAAGGTACCTGTAACCTTAATGTCTGCATAGCCCCACTGGGACATGTAGCCACATACAATAGAAGCAACTGGGTGCTGAGCTTCCTGCCAATTTCAAGGGAAATTAGAAATCAGGATTCCTTTACAAAATCAGCCTCAGTTCTTTGATGAAACAGGACCTGTAGAGTAAGGGCAGATAGGAAACCAAAATAAACAACATATTCTGAGCTCTTCTCCTGTTTCAGCATCACCTAAATTCAGGAAGGAATTTAAAAGTTACAATAGCAACAACAACAACAAGCAAACAAACACACCAATACCACCACAAGCCCACAACCACCAGGGAAAAAACAGGGAAGGAAACTGATCTAACTTTTCAAAGCAGTGATATGTTTATTAGTTATTTGTCTGTACCATTTTGATATCAGTAAGTGAAAATAACAGGGAAATCTGAGGCAGTTTATTTCTGTAGAGTCGCTATGCCTATTAAAGTTTTCAAGCTTGTATTTCAATTTCAAGGAAGGAACTGGAGTTCCACTTGACTACAGAAAAAACAACTGGCAGCTGTGAGACACAAAGATAGTTACCCTGCTGCCATCCCCTTTTCCTGCACTGTACATCTTGGAAGGCAGAGTAAGCAACTCATCAAGAGTAAGACTGCATCACATCATTATGAAACAGCACTTATATAAATAATTCTAAGAGATGGTTAAGAATACTTTAACCAACATTACACGCCTTTATTTTATTTCTCCTATTGTAGAAACCAAAGAAGAGTACCTTTTTTTTTCCCTGATATCCAATTATCATGATGTTTTGTAAAAACTGGACAGCCAAATCTTTTAGGCAACTATGGAAGTTCAACGTAAATAAGCTTTATTGTCATGAGCAAGAAAAACATCTTGAGAGATGCTTGAATACTCTAAGAAAGTTTTTCAAGTTATAACATTTTCCCTGAAGATAGGGAACAAAGCTCTACTTGAAGGTGTCAACTCTTGTTCGCTGCAGATGGAATCTTTATGCAGTTGGAGTCTTTTTGTACCCAGAGGATGGGAGAAGTTGGAGTGCATCCAACACCAACTAGTTAGTCATAAGGAGCAGTTAGACCTTCCCTTAAGGTCTCCTCCAGCTTCTACAATCCTAGTTAGGAAACTATTTATTCAAGACAAAAAAAAAAAAAAAAAAAAAAAAAGTAACTCATTCAGCCTAATTCTTTCCCATTCCAGTTTGGCTTCCATTTAACGTGAGAGACAGCTTCAAAGGACAGAAGCATTTGAAGTAGGATTGCAGAATTCCCTTTCAGCTAGAAGAAACTTATCAGCTCTCTTATCCATCCTGTCAGCCTCAAGTGGCCTGCCAAAAGCCAAGGTCAGAGTAGCAAAGGAGAATAAACTGCAGATTCCCACCAGAGAAACACAGTCCCAAGATGCTCCTTTAGCTCTGCCCCTCACCCCCACAGCTCCAGAGAGCACAGTTGTTCGGCCTTACAAATGCTTGGCAGATCAGGACGTGTTTGTGCCTCTTTCCTGTATTTTTGTCTTCCTTTGTCCTTCTTTCCTTTCTGTTTTAATACCCCCCTGTGGGAATAGAAATGTTGTTTTTGCAGAGTTACATTGTTTAGAAGGAGGGAATGTGGTACTGAGATATGCTTACAGTGATAAGAAAGCTTAGCAGGCGACCTTGTAAAATGCAGACAACCAGACTCCTTAGGACAATTAGGTGAAAATCACGGTGTCAAGTCAAGTCAGATAAGTGAAGAAACATTACTACTTCAAGCAGTAAAAATGTCAAAAGAAATTTGAAATTTAACAGGCCGGCAACTGAAGGCCATGCATTGTTTGTGAAGCATCAGATAGATTGTGAACCTGGATTACCCACTCAGTGGGGAAACAGGGGAGGGTCCTGTCATCAAAAGGTATATAAACTGTGTTTTGGAACTAGTAGATGCGCTCTCTCCTGCTTGTGGGGCGCCCGCCATTGCAATCGCGAATAAATTACTACTTCACTGAGATCCTCGCCTGAGCCTAAGTTATTGGCTACGGAGTGTTTCTCACAATTTGGGGGCTCGTCCGGGATCCAGTCACCTACTGGGGAGCCCCACTGCTGCAGCAGCAGGAAGGCATGCCCCGCTGATTTCAGCAGTCCTGTGCATTGACGGTGGCGGTTCTGCGGAAAGCTGACAGAGGGCCCGAGACTGGTTAAAGAGGCAGGATCCATGAAGTAGTGGGGAAAGGAAGAAGGTAAGCACTCCGGGTTTTTAAGAATCGATCCGGTAACTCTGTGCACAGACCAAGGTAAGAAATATTAAGTATTGCCTTGGGGGTTGGGTGATCTGGTGTATGGTAAGCCCTTGCACGGGGAAGTGCTGGCACTACACCAGGGGAATCTGGTGTGCGGTAATCCTTGCACGGGGAAGTGCTTGGAAGTACACCAGGGAATCTGGTAAACTCATAGGTGTGCGGTAACGCTTGCACGGGGAAGTGCTTGGCGGTACACCCCCATCTTTCAGTACGTTGGTGTGTGGTACACTGCAGAAGGGAAAATTCTGTAGCACATACTGGCGAGGGTTAGGAAAAATGGGAAATATGAGTTCCAGGGGACAGGGAGATATCCCTGGGGGAGTGCCTACTAATAGTTCTTCCTGAAGAATGATAAGAAATTGGAAACATAATCCCAAAATTAGAGGGATTGTAAAAGAAAAATAATTAAAAAAAAAAAAAAAAAAAAGGGTTAAATATTGTGTATCAGTCTGGACAAAAGAAACAATTAAGGAAACAGCAGTATTTTGGCCAAAATACGGGTCTGATGAATTCAGGGCTTTAAATGTATGTGTAAACAATAAGATTCCTTTTTCAGAGAAGGAGCCAAGTTATGCTCCCTATAATCTTAATATTGAACTGGTGGCAGCAGCAGTCACTCCAGGAATGGAGACAGGGACTGGAATTAACACTGTATTAACACTGTCCCTAAAGAAGGATTGTACTCTAGGCTCTGGCAAGAATTAGAACAAGGTAGAAGATATGTTGAGAATTTTGCCTTCCCTGATACTAACAGTACTAACACTAACTGTGTATCCTCTTAGGTGAACTACCCCCTCCTCCTTACCAGCAGAGAGGTTAGGACTTTTAAGAAGAAGAGGAAGTCTTTATTCGAGGACCCCAACAGCCTAGTTGAACAATTAGACCAGTTCCTATGACCTGATTTATACTCTTGGGGGAGGGAATTATGTCTATAAGTATGTTGTTTACAGGGAAAGAAATGGGAATGATCAGGAGGAAAGCTGCTATCCAAGAATGGGAAAGAGCTCATCCTCCAGGACCAGGGGTAATACCGGCAGGGCAGAAATACCCACTTGCCAATCCTGGCTGGAATAATAATAGTGTGCAACACAGAAATCGTATGAGAGACTTGGGGTCAGAATGAGAAAGTACTTGGGGATGAGACCTGAGGACCCAGTATCCCAAGGGCTCTTGAAAGTTCATTGTGTGATTAAAGCCTGGCAAAATATGCAGAAAATGCTTCAGAAGGTGGGGGAATGTAGTGAACAGTCACTGGGGGACCCTCCTGCGGGAGGCCCTGGAGGTGTGTGTCTGGAGGGGAGATAAGAAGGAAAAAAAAAGAGATCAAAACTAATGGTATTGACAGTGCAGCGGGTAGTGAGGCAGAGGGTTGGAGAAAGATGAAGAAAATCTTCAGGGGGAGTCAGGGCCAGGATGGAAAGGAGAGAAAGAGAGATGAAGGAATGGCAGGCAAAGAAGGCTGCCTGTGTTGTGGCCCGCGTCCTAGCAGAGACAGGCTTTGATAAGATGTTTTAAGTGTGGCCAGGCTGGCCACTTCGAATAGGAATATCTGGAGTGGAAGAAGGAGGAAAGAAGGAAAATGGGATGAAATATGCTATATTGTTATGTTGTTTCAGTATCTTGGAGGGAAAAGGTATGGAATTAAGTTGGACCCTGACTGAGCCTTTGGTGCTAGTATTAGAAAAGTACAGGCTGGAGAAAGATAAAGGAAGTGTTAAAAGGGTTGCTGAAGGTGTTAAAGGTGTGGCACGTAATATTTAACAGAGCTGTTTGAAGTTGAATGAGCAGGGAAAGGGGATGTAGGCATTATCTAAGTAACAGTCTAGAAGTTTTGGTATATTTGCATATTTGCTGTGGTGTTTGGTCAGTTTCCCAAGCATCGGGGAGGGGGACGGTGGGGGGAACAGCCTGCTCCACCAGGGGTCTCTCCAGCGGCCGCAGGGGGGCTTCGGCTCCAGCGCCTGGAGCGCCTCCTCCCCCTCCTTCTGCACTAACTTTGATGTCTGCGGGGGGGTGTTTCTCACTCTCCCAAATACTGTTGAGCAGCAGGTTTTTGTTTGTTTCTTTGTTTGTTTGTTTTCGTGGATGTGCTCTCACAGAGGCACGGACTGTATTGCTCATGGCTTGGCTCTGGGCAGCAGTGGGCCCCTTTGGGGCCAGATGAAATTGTCCCTTATCTGCCACGGGGAGGCTTCTGGGTTTTTCTCACGGGGGCTGCCACTGCAGTTTCCCACGCCCCCCCCACTCACAGCCCCCGAACTTTGCCATCAAACCCAATACACTGGGGAACAGCTAGGTCATTACTGACCTGAAAAGTATCAGGGATTAAATTAACTAATGAAACCCTAAAAAGTGATGGGGGTAGAAGGGGCTGGGATAACAGTGCCACTTTGGGGGGGATACCAAGCTGAGACTAGGGGATAAAATGATCACTGGGTAATTATTGTATGTACCCAAGGCAAGGACTAATTTGTTGGGAAGGGATCTGATGATTAAATTGGGCATTCAAATAGTAAATTGTTAGACTGGAATAACTGTTATTAATGGAGTGCTCTCTGGCCCTGAGAGCAAACATACATGTATATTCACCTCTGACTGGAAAGACCCTGAAATGGGGGCGGAAGCAACAACATAGGTGGACAATTTTACCTCAGGGGTTTACAGGGACACCTATCTATTTGGGTAAGTTCTAAAAAAAAAAAAAAAAAAAAAAAAAAAAAGATTTTGGAGCAATTACAACCTCCCAAGGAGGTATTAATGTTAACAAGTAGGTGGATCGTTTTCTATTGTCAGGACAGGAGAAAAGAGTTGGGAAGAAAGCTACTAACAAGCTATTCAACTTTCTGGGAAAGCAGGGCTTGGGAGTATTGAAAAATAAATCACAATACGAAGAAAGAGAAGTCAGGTATTTTAAGGCATCTAATGTCTGAAGGAAAACAAAGAATAAATGCAGAGAAGATTCAGGGAATTGTTGAAAATTAAGAAAGAACTAAAAAGTTTTAAAAAGATTTTTTTTAAGGAATCAAGAGCCATGAAGTCTGAAGGAAAATCGATACTCCCTGATGGGAGAGAAATGCTGAATAAAGTGATAATGAGGCAAATATTAACTGTTTTACATCAGAAGAGTCATTGGGAGGTGCAAGCAATGTGTGATGTTGTGCTAAGAAAGTATGTCTGTGTAGGAATATACACTTTAGGGAAGCACATATGTAGAGGATGTACCATATGTCAAAAGGTAAATAAAAAGGTGTTCTGTAACCCATCTAGAGGGGGACGGGAGCCAGGGGTCTGACCTTTCCAAAGTATACAGGTAAACTTTACTGAGTTACTTGTTTGGCCTAATTGACCACGTGACTAGATGGGTGTAAGCTTTACTGCAAGGGTTAAAGCAGGCCTTAGAGATTGAGTGGGATTTTCACAGCCCCTGGCACCCCTCCTCTTCTGGGAAGGTGGAGCGAATGAATCAGACATTAAAGAAGCAATTAACTAAACTAGTGTTAGAAACCCAACTTCCTTGGGTAAAATGCTTACTCCTACAGGTTTAAACAGCACCAAGAAAGGATATAGGAATTTCACCATATGAGATGCTGTTCAGATTGCCCTATCTGGGCAGAAGGGATGAGACACCACAATTCAAAATAAGAGAGTTTCCTTAAGAACTGTATTCTGGGGTTGTCCTCTTCTTTGTCATCTCTCAGGACCTGTGCGTTGTTGGCTCAAACCCCACCTTTGGAATTCCCCATTCACCACCATCATCCAGGAAACTGGGTCCTGATTCGGACCTGGAAAGAGTCAACTCCGGCCTGAATGGGAAGGACAATTACTGACCACTGAAACAGCCGTAAGAACTGCGGAAAAAGGTTGGACTCACTATACTAGAGTGAAGGCATCCGTCGACGCTAGTACCTGGGAAGCTGTTCCTACAGAAGACTTGTTGGAAGGTGAAATTGAAGAGAAAAATCTCATAATGGACTCTGAGTAGGATAAAAGCTTACAATTGTAATCTAACCTTTTATTTTCACAGGTAAGTAATGAGTGTGACTTGTGATTGAGAGAAAGGACAGACCTATAGCGAATTGCAGTGCTCCCAAGGGGGAGGTTGTTATAGTAGTAGTGTACATCTTATTCTTTGTAGTGATAATTATTTGGAAACCTAAGGTTTAAAAGTAATGACAGGAAAAAATTGATTACTAATTTTGTTTTTAGTGATTCTAGGCCTCAGAGAAGGCCTCGGTCAATTGGTAACTTGGAAAAGGCATGACCAGATAATAGCAAAAATGGGATACCCCATCAAAATATGGGTGACTGTGACAGAGGGTTATGTACCACAAGCCGTCACGTTTGATGTTTGTGAGGTGTTAGCTTGTGGAGATTTAAATGCCCAACGACAATTGAGCAGACAGAACAAATAACTGGGAGAGACCCAACAGCCAGATTGAGAATAGCTGTATGGAAACGATCCTCTATTGCCATCAGAGAAAGGGAGAAACTCAAGAAGAAAACAGGAGAGAAAACAGGAGGCCCTCTGAAATGTGGCAGTTCAAACATTTGAGATTCAAACAGGGTATGGGGACGTGAATGCCTGGATAGAATGGGTCAAATATACCGTCCAGAGTCTCAACCGTAGCAACTGCTATGCTTGTGCCTCGGGATGACCGATTGCCCAGATAGTGCCCTTCCCATGGGGGTGGACCAAAGACTCCCAAGGGATGCAATGTATGATTGCATTGTACCAAGAAAAGACTGCCTGGGGAAATGAGGCCTGTAAGTCTCTCTTTGCCGTTCCTTGCATGATGGCAATATCACGGTTCCCCCTGCATTCTCTACAGCTATAGGTAACCATACAGCTTGCCTCTCACGGCAGGGTGTGACTGCTACCTGGCATCTGGGAGAATTTGCCTTGTGCTACCAAGGACTTGATGGGAAACTGCTCAAGACTAGAGATCCCCAGGGCAGATCTCTGGTGGTACGGTGGAGGGAAGATCTTACGGTCCACCCTACCATCTAATTGGGGAGGCACTTGTGCACTTGTTCAATTAACTATACCCTTCACCCTGGCATTTGAAAGAGAAACATCACAAATACCCAGAAGAAGTAAAAGAGGCTTAGGAATATCATTTGATGATAGAGTATACATAGATTCTATTGGGGTACCTAGAGGAGTTCCGGATGAACATAAAACCAGAAATCAAATTGCTACAGGGTTTGAGACACTGTTCTGGTGGGTAACAATAAATAAAAATGTGGATTGGATTAATTATATCTATTATAGTCAGCAGAGATTCATCAAATATACCAGGGATGCGATGAGAGGAATCGCTGAACAAGTAGATGCCATCAGCAAAATGGCTTGGGAAAACAGGATAGCATTAGATATGATGCTCGCGGAGGAAGGAGGTATGTGTGTGATACTGAGCAACCATTGTTGCACTTTTACACCCAACAATACTGTCCCAGATGGCTCAGTAACTAGAGCATTGCAAGGGCTTACCACCCTTGCCAGTGAATAGGCAGAAAAAGTAGGCGTATTTACATCCTTGATCGTAGTTGTAGGAGTTTTGACAGCCATTGGTTGCTGCATTATCCCCTGTGTAAGAGGACTAGTACAGTGGTTAACTGAAACCACACTATTGAAACAAATGACCATGGAGCTACCACCTTACTCAGATAAGGTGATAATGAGGAGATAGAAATCAAAGAAAGCAAAGAAGAAGAAGAAATCTACCAAATTACACCTTAGAGAAAGGTTTTGCAAAAATCAACAGTTTATAAAAAAAGAAAAGGGGGGAACTGTGGGAATAGAAATGTTGTTTTTGCAGAGTTACATTGTTTAGAAGGAGGGAATGTGGTACTGAGATATGCTTACAGTGATAAGAAAGCTTAGCAGGCGACCTTGTAAAATGCAGACAACCAGACTCCTTAGGACAATTAGGTGAAAATCACAGTGTCAAGTCAAGTCAGATAAGTGAAGAAACATTACTACTTCAAGCAGTAAAAATGTCAAAAGAAATTTGAAATTTAACAGGCCGGCAACTGAAGGCCATGCATTGTTTGTGAAGCATCAGATAGATTGTGAACCTGGATTACCCACTCAGTGGGGAAACAGGGGAGGGTCCTGTCATCAAAAGGTATATAAACTGTGTTTTGGAACTAGTAGATGCGCTCTCTCCTGCTTGTGGGGCGCCCGCCATTGCAATCGCGAATAAATTACTACTTCACTGAGATCCTCGCCTGAGCCTAAGTTATTGGCTACGGAGTGTTTCTCACACCCCTATTC
This sequence comes from Aythya fuligula, assembly GCF_009819795.1. Lineage (NCBI taxonomy): Eukaryota > Metazoa > Chordata > Aves > Anseriformes > Anatidae > Aythya > Aythya fuligula. The sequence continues at coordinate 63,295,138 of NC_045560.1, forward strand.
TTCACTGTGGTCTCTTTCTTTTCCACTGGTTCCACCAGAAGACAGCCAGTCGCAGGGGTGCACAGCACCTCTTTCAGTTGTTACTATACAACTAACAGTGCAAGACATGTTGAAAGGGTAAGACAAAACCAATAATTCTGAGTCACTCAGTAGACTGATTTCAAGTCATTTTTAGCAAATTTCTTAACACGCTCACGTTTAGCCTCCTCTAGCAAATAACACATTCTGGAATTGACCTTGTATCTCATGAAGTCAATTAAAACACGTGGATAATTTTCTTTGTCATGGTAAAATAATAATAATAATAATAATAATAATAATAATAATAATAATAATAATAATAATAATAATAATAATCTACATAGCCTACAAGATTAGCAAACAATCAAAAAAGTCCAAAACCTAGATCAATATTAATTTCTCTTACAAATAATATCCATCATTTTAATGACCAAAACAGAACTTAAAATCTAACCCTCTTTTCATAATTGTTTCTTTCTTTCACTCCTGACAACGAAAGTAAATTTGTACTTTCTTTTGGTGGTAGTAATTTTGCAACCAAATTTAAAGTAGAAGTCTGATACATTTGGTTAAAAAGGAAAGCAATCTTTGTCACAGGTTACATTAGCTCCACTAGCCCCTGCTATCATTTTAGTGAATTAGCTCTGGTGTCTTTTGAACTTGTACAAGTGCAATTTAATCATATTGTTCCAACCTGTTTTGAAAAAAAATCTTCAGAAATAGTTTAGTTTGTTTTAATAAATGAAAGAGCCTCCCTATTCAATTTCAACCTGTCAATAGTTAAGATGACAATAAGTGAAAATGGTTAAATCAGTAACAACAAAAGCTTTATTTTCTGAAGTGTGTTAAACCTCTGCATTTAAGGAGTACTCCAGTGTTTCTGTTGTTTTTGTGCAACTCCTACACGTAAGAAAAGAAAAACATTGCAAATCGTGGAAAAATCTTTTTTCAAAACCATAGAACTTAGATGCAGGACTCAGGGGGCTGGAGTTTAGCTTCACAAACTCAGTAGATTCCATCTTAATAATTTCAATTTGTAAACGAACTAATTTCTCTTCCTTCCATACCCCCAAAGGAAACATGTCAGTGCTGTTTATGTTTCAAGAGATATATTATTACTCATTGCTCGTTTATATTAAATCTAAATACTGATTTCTATTTTAATTGCATGGTATATGCACAAGAAGGTCACACCGTAACCAAGTGAACAATTACCCACGTAATAAGCCTAATATAGCGTTGATCCAATTTCGCTCCCATAGAATTCAGTAACAGTTGAACTAGATCTTGCAATTAAAAATATTTGTAATTTTAAATAGCACTTTACTTCCATTTTCATGTACCTTTTTGACCAAGCAATCACCTAAATAATATATCTGAAAAAGAGAAAGCACAACTCACCTTAAAAAAATTAAATTGTGGAAGCAAACTGGTACAAAATGCATAGCATTGATTACAAATTTACCTTTTTAATGAATGCCACAGAGAATGTATCCCACGATACAATCCCATGATCCATCAGCTCAACAAATGCAGTCAGTGTAAAGGACAACATATCTCCAAAGCTGCAAGAGACAGGAGTCGTGACTACAGTTACCAGTAATGCAGCAGAGCAATGACCGAGGGAATAAAGCAGCAGGAAGCTTTCAGAAAGGCAGGAAAATGCAGCTAAACATGGACTAAGAGGTAGCAGAAGAGCGAGAGAGGCCATGCAAAAAATAGTCTCTCAAACAATTTTGCATGGACATCAAGAACGGTCATTTGGAAGAAGCGATTTTGCAAGAGAAGAACTAATACCCAGGAAAACACCACATGCAATGTTCAAGGAAATCAGATAGTCTGACTAAACTTCTCCTGTGGAATTCAGAGTTTTAAAAATAACAGAAGAAAATAAATGAAGTTTTTCTGAGCAACTTCCAGAAATGCTCTTAGTTGAATGTCACACAAAGACACCGTGATACTGTACCTCTATCAGTTAGGTAGAAAGTTAGTCTATTCCTTTTCTTACAAAGAAACAAACATATCTAAAAAAAAATGCTCCTGAAGAAATTGAGCAGTGATTTTGCAATAGTTAATGCCTCACTTTCCTTCTTTTAAATAAACAGATACACATTTTCAGGTTACCTATGGGCAACCATGTCAAATGGTCTGCAAAATTCCATCCACTCATCCAAGCCCGTAGCTCAAGTTGCTTAGGGTTTGCAGGCCACTATAGCGGATAATTACCTGTAAAATTGAGATTCGGCACTTCTTTATATTAACTACATTCAAAACTGGTTTAAAATCAACATAAAGAATATGCTTTTAAACTGACTAGCTAACCCTGATCTTCCACATTAAAATCAGCTTTTAAAAATTTGCTTCATTTCTATTTATACACATGGTACACAACAGTCAGCAGCCACAATGATTTCAAAGAAACCATTCAACGAGGTAACTACTCAATACAAGCAGCAGTACACAGAGCCCCAAATGAAGCAGAATTACCTTTATGGGCACGCCAAAGTGCCTGCGAGGTATTCTGCCACTAAGCCATTAACAGGCACAAGCATGCAATCAATCTAAACAGCATGAACAGTCCCACTGATTTTAATGCAGCACTTTACCTAATAAAAAGACAAAATTAAAAACTGCCAGATTGGAACTACAATGCTCAGTCTGTTGGGAAACTGAGGCTAGTAGTATAGACATAGTTAAAGAATGTAACTGGTAATCCTTCATGTGTGATTTGATCCCCTGCTGTCCTATGCCAACCCAACCCAAATTAGTGAACATCTATGCAAACAGAAGATGTTTACTGCACCACAGAGGAATAAGGCAGAAAATCAGTTTTAACATAAACATAGCAATTCCAAACATCATTGTTTACTGGATTTGATACAATCTGCCATTAAGGGTGCATTTTGCCACCAAAATAAGCTCCATAGTGGCCCCTTCATTTAAGATAGCTCACCTTCGGCAAAACTCTGCAGCAGCCCTCTGCTAAAATGAAGCTTGACACTCTTGACATTTTGTAAAGTAAAAAACACAACACCCCCCAACACACACACACACAAAAAAGCCTTCTTTTCCACAGTAAGGGTATCCACAGCATCTCTGATTATTTATGAGAAAATGAAAAGGTTATACCAAAGAGCAAACAAGAAAAACACTGTCTTAAAAAAAAAAAAAAATCCACTGAAATTCTACAAAGAATAGTTTGTTCAGCCATACATAATTTGAAAGTGTTTTGTTTTGTTTTGTTTGTTTTCTGCTGGGGGGGGGGGGGGGGTGCTTGTTTTTTAATCCTGCAAATTTTTTAGGAATTAAATTAGATTTAATCATTAACATCATTAGCATTCCAAATAACCAAGGATTTATGTTAAAACTGATTTAATCATTAGCATCATTAGCATTCCAAATAACCAAGGAATTCATACAAAGAAAACAGTAAGACAGTGTAGGAAACATAATCAGCTCCAGTACTTGTTCTCCCCAGTCCAATCCTTTTGTGCACAATGGTTGTTCATTTATGTCCAAATAGAACTGCATCCCTCAGAATGGCTTTCTTTTAAAAACTTGTACCATGGATCTTCATGTCAGAATACTTCAATGAATATGTGAAATTCTGTTATTTTATAAAGCTAGACTAAACTAGATGCATATAAATAGGAAAAATATTAAAAACTTTTTTAAGTTAAAAGGAGATAAATTATCTGCTCTGTGTAACTGGGAGAAATATTTTATTTATTTATTTATTTATTTATTTTTTTAACCTGGGCAGCCTGCTCTAAGGAACCTGTTTTGGCAGGGTCTTGGATCCAATGATCTCTCAAGGTCCCCACAGTTCTGTGATCTTTATCTACCCTGGATTGCCCTATATATTTAAAAATCTAGTAAATGTACCTGTATTTATTACATAAATAGTATTTTATAAAGTAACTAATACCCATTAACAATGAGTATATATCAGAGGGATTCCTTATTAAACCTCCATATGCATATTCTCCTTCAGAACAGTAGTAGTCAGAATTCAGTTCAATACAATTCCTTTATATTTAGCAGTCTCATTCTTCTTGCCAAAACTATTCATTAATTTCACCAACTAATCCATTCTCCTGCACTGCTTTGGAGGCAAACTAGATAAATGGAGCCAAAACCACTGGTATTAACATATAAACCTGTTTTTAGTAGGCGTGACACTGATGCAATTGTTTGGGATCCAGACAGTGAAAGTTTTTTCAATTTAAAATGATGATGCAGGCTGCCCCACTGGGTGTCACTCCTATTACACTGTTTCAAGCAGTTAATGAGAGTGAAGAGATGCAACACTGGGAGTAATCAAGCAGAAAGGAATACTCCAACTCTACATATTACACGGCACATATAAGGAGTATGCATTTTTTAAAAATATCCATCTATCCATATGCATCTGTACACATGTATACACTAAGTAGCATCGCAAAAGTCAAAAGCCAGACATAAAGGATAAGCACAAGGAATAGCACAGCTAGAGATGAAATCAATCTCCAGGGTAACTAGCAAGATAAGGATTAAAGTAGTGGTGTTGATTCATTGTTATGTGTTTAAACACAAGCAGATAGGTAGAAACAGACTTCCAAGCATTTCATTTTCAATCCACACACGCACAGACACACTGATACTATTGAGTGGCAGACAGAGTAGATGCAAGAAATTTCAAGGGAGTCAAAGCTTGTTCATAAAATGTAATCATCCTAGAAAATAAGCAGTAGGCACTGTTTAACTCAAAACCTCAGTATTTTAGTCATATAAAAAGTTTGAAAAATGATGGGGCCTTCTTCATAAAATCTTCCTGAGGAATGCACAACACAAGGCACGATGGTTCTGTAAATATCAACATCTTGCCACTCCTGTGAAATGACCTAGTAGTTTGACAGTAATTCCTGATGAAGGTGCTTTCCAGTGCATGTCATTGCAGCAAGAGGGGAGAGTGATCAGAAAGATGCACCGTGTAATTGCAATTTCACCTCTCACCATTGCTGACATTTTAATAATCTGTCTTATCAGGCAAGCTGCTTGTACAATCCCTCTTCAGGGCTCTGGCTGGTAAGTGGCTTCCACTGCGACACAAGTTTCCCATTCTCTGCTGTCTGGCTCCCCTCTTCTAATGACCATTGCAGGTATGGATGAGCTGATCACAAGGCCCTTCCTCACCCAAAACAGCTGACAGAAAAAGTTTCAGACCTGCTGAAGAGTGAGTCAACAGCTGTTTTTCATTTTATTTTTACATTATAGGCAAAGATCAGGTCAATGCCTGCTAATTTATGTTCCTAAGAATTTTCTGCTTTCTTACCTTCTGAAACTGAAGAAAAAATCCATACATTTTGACATTACTCTTTCCTAAAAATGAAAAGAACGTGTCTGTGACTCTGACTACCATGCCTGTCTCTCACCTGCCTGCATATTATTATTTCTACATGCAAAACCATCTTTTTATCATGTAATTTTAATCCTCAGATGTAATGTATGGAACTATGTCTGATATTCTGAAATATTTAAATTGCCTGAAGCAATTTGGATTTCTTCTCAAATTAAATTAATGGGACTTGATCACTCAAATTCCATAGATATTAAAAAAAAAAACTCAATTCATGTTTATACATTGTATTGCTATAGAGGATGGAAAAATATTCAGCTGTCCAAATGATTCTGTAAATCAAGATAATTAATCAGGGTAAGCTGTCATCAGGTCACAGAAAAATCACTAAGAGCTTTTACAAAGCTTGGTGGACTGTTTCATGTTTTACATGATAGAAGTTGCATAGGAAAAACTGGAAATTAACAGTTACTTGTCCATCCTGACCTGGATCCCGCTACCAGCCCATTAGGACTAGAACCCAAAGCCAGTATTCCTTCGCACAATGTTTTTCATAGACAAAACAGAATTGAAACTAACTGTGCAGAGGGAAGACAGCAAAGAAAAGAACCTGAACTGGGCAGCAGGCAAAAAAGGAGCTGCAGCCCACCACCAGCTGCAGGAGTTAAGGAAGTGGTTAGCTTCCATCCAGCAACTGTGCTCAGCTGAGCAGGCCTGACTTCACTGAGGTTAACATCAAAGAGAAAGAACAGCTTTGTAAGTCAGAGTTGTCAGGGATAAATGGCCACAAATAAATCTAAACAGGGCAGAGTTTATCTAATCATAAGAGGACAAGAGCTCTGGAAAAATCATGGAGGCAAAAGGAAGTCCAACGATGCAGCAGGATGCTCTGTAAGCATAGCGTGAACAAGTACCTCTTTTATTGCTATGACTCTTCTTCATTGCTTCTACACTTCCTTGCTTCTCTAAGTAAGCTTTCCAAGGGTGAAGATAAGCCACCATCACATCAAACTGGGAGCAATTCACACTTGCTTGCTATTTACTCTGATATACGGCTGAAAACGACTGAACAACCTGCAGGGTAGCTGCTCCTATTTTTCTAAGTGATGACAGAAAGCACACTTAACTGGTACAGTGCAATTGACAGATTATTTTTTGCAATGTGCCAAGCACCACTGAAGTATTTCTTTGTGGTACAGTTTCACCATGTTCATTATAAGGGATCAGCCCTACTGAATTTAAACCACTTGCATTCCAAAAAAAAAAACACTGAAATAGCTTTGTAACCCTGGTATTAGCACTTCTCTAAGCTTGAAAATAAACTCTGATAAAAAAAAAAAAAAAGACTGAAATTAAAACAGAACTTTAACTATTCTTGAATAAATCCAGGTGTAGATACATTATTATGGAGTAAGACTTAATCCACTTTTAGGTAAATTAAGTAATTGTCAACATGAGAAAGTAGCCCAAAGGAGCTATTACACAGTGGTTCTTTGTGAAGATGTGATTAGAGTTACCTTTTCTCTTATTCCTCATCTTTTAAGTTCATGTTTTTGCTCATTTCATGGTAATTTTCCTAAAAAGATAAGCCTTTCTTAAGACTAGGAATAACTACTTGCACAGGAATATCATCACTCCATTCAGCGTGGTTTGACTACAGTTCAGTACTACAGCAGAACGGTCAACTGATATAGCTGTTCCACAGGGATTTTCTGTTTTTAATTTTTTTTAAAACCCAAGCATTAGTCAACATGGGATAAATAAAATCTCAAAATAAAACAGGAAACTGTAAGACTGAAAGAACAGACAAAAAAGAAACTCACATTTTAGAAGAAGGATTTCCTTCAGTGGAGAAAGCTATTAAACATGCCCTCTCTGTGAAAATCAGGTTTTAATTAAATCAGCTTCCCCAGGCTAGCATATGCAAGCTAACAGAGATAAAGTGAAATATTTGCACATAATGAAATATCCCATCCTGTAAATTGAAAGGTTTTTGTTTGTTTGTTTGTTTGTTTTTGTTTTTTTAAATTAGTATTTGGTTTCTTTAAAGTAACTGTTAATAAAGATAGCAGGTGGAAGCTGCAAAGTTTTAACATTTAGTTTTTCATACCGTGATCTGAGGTTATTTGTATAGTTCTTGTTTCGTTGGACCTTCTCCCACTAATACATGGGTGAAAAGTATTGAGGATGTTTGACAACTACAGTCATACAGCACTAGTGTATGACTTTACCTTCAAAGGTTATGAACAGACCAGGTTCTGGAGCTACTAGTTTCATGTCTTGCCCGACAAGGGTCTGGTATCTTAGAACAAGTGCCAAACTCAAGAATTTGTTATTTTAATTGTATCGTTACATGCACTACTGATAGAAATCAAAATATTGAATTGTGTGTCCTGATATAAGTTGAACCTTACTGTATCAGCATTTAACATTCAAATTTGGAATAAACTTTAGTCACATACACATTCTTTTCTAGTGTATTCAGTGATGCACTGTATGTACACTGATCAGTAAGTATCCTCTTAAAGTGGGAAAGGCCTATTTCCCATGAGTAAACATAACTAAACTATGCCATAAACAATTAATTCAGATCATCAGTATAACCAGATCCTAAAACCAGGGCACGATGCACCTGTCAGTTAGTACTGTACTACTGTCTTGAGACTATTCAGAGGACAATCACGTAATTTAATGTAAAGAAGCCTTCAGGCTTAGAAATATATTAATATATTAAACATATTCAGGCTTAGAATTTGGAAGCAGACAGGTACTGAAGGAGTATAACTACTCTTCCACAAAAGAAAGAAAGAAACAAAAAAAACTACTTTCACATCAATGAGGGACAAAAACCCGCCACCTAAATGCATAGGAGGCATCTTAGAAGGGCTGATGCTGCAAAGAATTCTGAAAGCCTCATGACATTTTAATTATTTTCCTCAGATTCTGAGCTTTTCTATTAAGAAACAAGTTATTCTGTATTAGAGGTTGAGAAAGAGAATGTAGAGGAAGGATTTAAGCTTCCTGCCACATTTATTCTTACTGTTTAATATATTAGGCAATGATTTAATAGATGTTTCAGAACTTGGTTTGCAGCAGCTTTGTGAAAGCATGATTCAGCGTGGATTTGGATGGGGACCTGTATTTCCTGCATGATAAATCACATCAGAGTGATGTACAATTAATCAATTAATTATTCTTTTGCTTGCTTAGTGTTTAGCTACATTTGACATGACAAATTTGCAAGTCAACCGAGGTACTATAGAACATCTCTTGGGGTCCCAGTTTATTAAAGCCTATGAAGTATGTGTTTAACTTGAAGCACGGAGAATCGCATTCAAAATCATTAGGGCAACAAGCATGCTTCACAAGTTTCTGATAAGAAGTCCTTTACTATATTACGGTCTCTCTTTATGCAGTTATCTGAAATAATCAGCACTAACTGGGACCAGCAAATAATAGGAATCCAAAGTGGCATGATCTCTTATCTCACTAATCTCAACAATTAGAATTGCCTACTATTGATCATATAAATCACATAAATTTAAGAGAGGAACATGGGGAAAGCAGGGAAACAATTTGATTGCTTAAGTTCAAAAAAAAAAAAAAAAAAAAGTGCGTTTTTTTTTTTAGGAATAGTAGAAGCCCCCTGTAGAAGTTACAGAAACAAAGCACACATTCCACAAGCAAAGCAAAAAAGGCTCCATAAAATATTATTAATAGGTATCAAAGAGCAGAAAACAGGTTGAAGATTGGCTGAATGAATATGCACAGACACTTTTACATATAAAGATTAGCGCAAGGGCCTGAACTCAGTCATGCAAAAGAAGAGGAAGTGTGCAAGGTGATGATCTAATCAGGTTCTTACCAGGGCTTCATTATCTTCTGCAATTTCTGATATCGTCTGTAAAATTAAAACTTGCACGTGAGGAGAGACACTTTAAAACATCTGCATGCTATTTACCTATGCATACACACACACACACTCAATTCATAGCCTAATTCATTAAATTCCAAAGACAAACACACAGTAGCAGGCAGTAAGTTACTAACAACTTGCTGTGAACAGAAACAGTTCAGTACCCATTAAAGGAAAGTACATTGAAAGTTAATTTCAAATACTTGTTCAGAATATTTCTGTTAACAAAAAAGCAAAATAGAATAGATAATTGACAGGGTGAAAACATTAAACATTTCTCTTAACCATTAAAGCATTCCTAGGCATCCTAAATTGTTTAAGTATTTGTATAAAATAAGTCTTTGGTAGAAAACAACAAAGGTTTACACATTAGGCATTTTCTGTATCATTCTTATGACATGTAATCACTTATCTAACAAATTTATTTACTTTCAGTTTCCATCACTAATACAGAGGTCAGAGTTGTCAGCACGGTTGAAAGGTGTTGCTTAGCTAGAACCAACACAGACCAAAATCCTGATCTTCTGATGTCAGTGGTAAGTTTTCCATCAACTTCAAAGGCAAACAAAAATTACCTTGGCTTTTCAACCACGGAGGTGTGTTTACTCAACAGCTCAAAGCCACCTCATGCCAGCTCAATGACAACTACAGTGCAGTGGTCTGATTCCAACAAAGTGTGTAAACTCACCTGCTACCTTTGTTACGTTTAAATTCACAGCCTGATGGACATGCCTAGACCCAAAATGCTGAATCAACCCACTTGAGAAAGACAATGACCTGCTTACAAAAATGTACCTTACTGTTTCAGATGCCAGCAGGTTCACCTACATAACTAGCTTTCAGCATCATGCTGTCACTTTCCTAGTAGCTTCCAAAGCACTTGGTTCCTAGCTGTGGCAAGAGGTTTAATGTATACCAGTTAAAAGCTTTTTTATTTAGACATTTCCTGTGTTTTTTTTTTTGTTTGTTTTGTTTTCCCTGAGATATAGGGCTGTGCACACTCAGTGAACAAGAAGCTTTGGCATCATATTACTATATATTCAAGAAACTAAAAGTCAAATGTGAAGGGGGGGTGGAGCAATAAGCACACTTGAAAGCTGTAGTGCACTAATCACAATTGTCACCCTCCTGGTAAGCATTGGCTTCAGAACTGCTGGTTATGCTACTAAGGAAACCAAAATAGACACAATCAATGGTAAAAATTGCATCCAACACAAGTAACTTTTCTTTTTGGTAAAATATCACTTGAACCAAGGGGAAAAAAAAAAGTCAGTGTCCTACTTTGCCCTTTCCTATGTCCCCTAAGTCTGATTCACAGACTTTTTTCAGAGGTTTGGCTGGGCAGACTAGTGCCCAACAGGAAAAGAAGGTTCCTCCTTCCTCCCTGTCCCCTTCTGCCAGGTCTTCCCCTTTGCATTTGCCATTCTGCTCTCAACAGCTCACACTCCAGTCTCTCCAACTGTTGATTCAACTTGCTGTCCCAGAACTCGATTAGATTATTTTATTTTATTTTGGTACAGCAGTGACTCCTACCACCTTGCATTTTCCATTCTTTTTATGCATAAGCAATGTTGTGCTTTCTACTTAGACTGCTTGAATTTATGTAGTGTCTTTTCAGGAAGAAGGACCAGCCTCATACAGAGCAACTTTAGGGCTGGTTTGTGTAATCACACGTGCAGAAAACACAAAGACCACATTACAGTGACAGCAGTTTGACATCATTCAGTGCTAGCTATGAGCTTCAGGCATTAATATTTCAATATTAATGCCTGAAGAGAACGATGGAACGGGTTACCCTGCATCCAGGCACAGAATAGGCCATAGCCAGGCTCAAATTAAAAATATGACGGGATTTTTTTGTTGTTGGATTTCATGGCTTTAGTTTTTTTCTGCTGCCTCAGCTACCTGTGTAGCCAGCAGTAACAAGCAAACAAAAAGCATCTGGAGGATCAGACAGCTGTAAGAAGGGGAGAAAGTTACCCTTAATATGCTTTTCTTAGCAGAAAAGCTCCAAGCATTTCCTACAGTAGGAGAGCCCATCTTTAGCAGAACATCCCTTCCCGTGCTTCTGCCAACACAGTGAGCTGCAGGAGACTCTGCTAAACCGTAACAAGCACACACCAAAAAAAAAAAACATCACAAAAGCATCTTGTCAGCTCCCAAACGTGTGTGGATCCAAGCAACCTTATGCAGCACATGCCAGCCAAACCTCTTAGCATCCTTCTGAAATAAAAATAAAATCTAAACTTGAAATAGTTGATGTGTCTGCTTGACATCAAAGAGAAGAATGAGTGGCGTTTACATACTGGTAGCATTTCAATAGACAGGCTCAATTTTGCCAGAGATTTTTCACAACAGGATATAATCAGGTGCACTTTCTGCATGACTAAACCCAGAGATTAAAGAACAAATACCTCAATCCCAGAACAAAACATTTAGACAGTGACTTGCTTAGCATTTGCAGGACTCTTACCCACCTAGAGTTAACTGGTAATTAGTTCATTTGAGAAGAAGATAAGCAATATAAAACAACTTTTTTTTGTTTTGTTTTGTTTAGAAAAATATAGAGAAAATTAAATTATACAGATCTTTTCTGGTGAAGCAAATTTTGACTTGAGAGGAAAAATAACCTTCATATTAGAGCAAACAATTTCTATTAATCTCTGTTGCCTGAATGTCTGACAAAAGCAGCAGTCAATCAATGACACCAAGTGTTACAGTGACACTGTACAGTATGGCTACAGATGTACTTCTTTCATCACTGAACAGGTGGAGGCTGTTACCAAAAGAAGCACGTGCTGTTTTCATCCTATCATCAAAGCAAAAGCTTATAACCTGGTATTAACAGCAATACTGCTCACGTTCACCCACAGAGCATGTTAAAGTTAATGCTCAAAGAGTAGTTGAGCTAACTCTTCCACACACAACTGTTGTTTCTTCTGGTGGGCTGGCTGTGGTAGAAACCAGACAGTTCCGTAAAACACTTCCTGGGTGAGTTACCCCAGGCATGGTCAAAAATGCTGAAGATCTTAGTGACATAGTCGAGACACCATAATTAGCCAGATACCTTTATTTATTTATTAAAGAAGCTGTCCCTCAGGTGCACTTGCACAGATGAGAATAAAACCATGGCCAAACATTATGAGGGCAAATTAACTAGCGTTTTTGAAAGGTTCAGGCACTGTAGTGGTGAAAGCCATAAAAACAGACAGCAACTTTAATACAGGGAGAAATCACAAAACAAATGCCAACATAATGCAGAGTAAACATTAACGACAAGTTACTCATTTAGACATTTTGCTACCACAGTATTTTCCCTGTCTGGCCTCAAATGAACTTTGCAATATATTTCTGGCTGAATCCCAAGGAATTCACAGTTCCCTGTGGACCTTCCCAAGCCATACAGACCTAAACTTGCCCAAAGTGCACTGTATGTTGTGTCAAGAGTGGCTTCCAGCTGCGACCATATTAGCAAGGACCTAACTGGGTCAACTCCTACATGTTCACATGCAAAAATTGCTGTACAGTAACCTAAGATGTCCAAGTCTTGATCACACTGGGATAATGTGCACTGCACAATAAAGGCTTGTCTGAACTGGAGAAAACTACTAAAAATTTTGTCCCATTGAGGTAGCCAGTGCAGACCCCCTGGAGTTAGAAATGCAGTGAGCTAAAGTAGTCACATCACGGCAACCCATATTTCTGAGCCTGCACTGTTCAAATATTTGCAGAGCTGGATAAAAACACCAGAGGATAAAAGCTTTCCATTCAGCATGGCCCTGGCCATGGCCATTACTGGCAAAGGTAGAAGATGCGAATAAGAACTTCCTCCTGCATGTAACAAAACACTGACTGGATGATGGATGAAGGACCGGCTAACCACAGTAAATCTGGACTTGGATACTGTTTTTCAGGCACTCAGAATGATAGCCCACAGTCTGGATAATAGGCAGCATTTGGGAATCATAAGACAAATACACAGGAGTGCATTTTTATAGATTCTGTCTGTATCAGGTGTGGTGATCACATAAATGAAGTCTGGTGAGGGTTTGAAAACCCTGTGGTGAGGGTTTGAAATGTATTATGTAGATGAAATCTGCAAAATGATTTTTAATGCATGTAGCAGCACTCCCACTCCTCACAGCCACTGCAATACTCCACAGTCACCATAGCTTGAGATAAAAACTCTGGAAAAGTTGCAGAAGTGGAGATTTTAAGCTTTACTTCTAATTTTTGCTATTTCTTTGAATACTATACTTTCATACGGATTTAAAAAAAAAAAAAGATGAGTTTTGTCTAGCACTTGGTACTTTGAAGAATATTTGGAAACATAAATCTGCCTTAGAATTACTCTTTTTAATGACATTTTACAAAAGTGGTTGCCAAATCAAAACCAGTAATACTGTCTCCTCTCCTCTGCCTTGTTCCTGTCAATAGGGTGTTCGTATCAATACTTAACAGGGGTCATTTAAATGTTAATATTCTTAAGTGCAGGCCAAGTAAGAAGAACCCCAGAATGAAAGCATCCGGAATGAGGAGAGAGCAGGCAGCAGCAAGTCTCCCCCTTTCCCCTCCAAAGGTGTGATCTTCAATGGTTCATTCTCCTGTCGTTACCATCTCCACAACAGAAGAACTGGATTAGCTGACTTTTATAAACTGTTCTATATTTCTGTCTTACAGACAACAGGTCACACACTCCCGACATTACAGAAGCACTAAGAAATGAAGATTGCACAAAGCCCCTGTTGGACACGAATCAATGTTGGCAGCAATGTCAGATTAAGTAATCTATGCTTCCAGGTGAAGATTCACAGGAACGGCTGAGCTTGACAGACCAGTGCTGTCAAAATAAATAAATAAATAAAATTATTTTCCTCCCTTCGCTAGCTGGTTTATTTTCTGTCAGTTTAGCAATACGAATTTGCTCACTAAGGAGTCAGATGAACACTGGAGCTGACCAAGTGTTGAGATGACCAAAAGAGGGAACATGGACTATGCAGCCAGCAGCAGGGAAGGGTGGAAAAGAAGTACTTTATTCAGCAAAGACCTACTAGCTTAGTACTGTGCACATCTGAAAAAACTCATTTTCCATTTATCCAGTCAATTGTGCTTGTATAACTACTTTCTGGGGCAACATGGTGAGCTCATCAATGAAGGAGCTGAACTGGGTTGTGGAATATTGTATTAAAAGTAGCCTTTATTGTCACTTTTAATAATCTAGACAAGTTTTCCAGTCCAGATTGCGATAAATATTATTGGCATAACTCTTCAAACAAAGAAGGACAGGAACAAGAGGCTGTGAGCAACAGCAGCTTAAGTGTTTTGACAGCAGTACTGAAATACTCATCAGACTGAGATGGAAAAAAAAACATTAGCAGGTATGCGAGCAATTGTCCCAGAAAGTGTGGTTTGGAGTTACTCCAACTTTAACAATCTGTCTTCAGCTTTCCACTGGGCTGGTATACAGCATTATCTCTGTAAGACAAGCCAAGAGCTAGTATTTCACTGAACAATACAATGTCCTTAAAGAATGCACAAATGCCATCCCAGAGATTTCCAGCTGTAGATCTGCCAACTCCACAACTGCACATGTTCAATAGAAGACTCCTCTCAGTTAACAGGTTAAAAAAAAGAAAAAAAGAAAAAACAACATACAAATACATGTTTGTTGAGAAGTTTGTATAACTCTCATCTAGCTACATTTATTATTTCCAGTAGGAAGACAAAACTGAACAGCCACTACAATTTGAAGCAAGTTTTCCATCTCTAATCCGCCCATAAAACAGTTGCATCTCCCTTAAAATTAAAACCAGACAATCTGTAACCATGTCTAAGCAGCATCAACCAGCACGCTCCTGTGACACTGCTGTGCTACAATAAAGCTACTCAGCACAGCCACATCTTTGAAGTGGACCTCTGAAGAACTCCCTTCCCAACAGCAACAGAAACAATTCTGCTTACTGTCAAGGCAGCTAGGCTTTGCATAGGCTCAGCTTTTTGGCAAAAGCTATCTGTGATTTCAGCCAAATGACAAGTGACAGAGACAGTGATACTGCCAGTAAAAAAAAAAAAAAAAAAAAAAAAAAAAAAAAAAAAAAAAAAAAAAAAAGAATATTCTGAAAGAGGTCTTCCTTTTTTTCCTCCCAATCATGAGCTTATTTTTACTGATAATGACAAAAATAAATTCAGATTCCTTTTAACTCTTTACAGCTTTCATTATTTATGGTCTTTGACTTGTATTTTCCTTTTCTTATAGGGGCTTTAAAGAAACTATCAGTTGGGTTCTTTTTTCCCTTTTAAGGAAGGCTGAGAGTCTGTCCCAGTCACACAACTCAGATGACATGTCAAGGAAAAAATCCACATCTTTACCAGCCTTCTGTAACATCAGAATGGCTGCCTATACAGCCATATTTTTCCCAAAATATTAATTCTGGACTAGACTATGGAATATATCTCAGAGTGAGTGAACTACATTATCTCAGATAGGGTAGCAAGGAGACATGACTATTTCTTCCAGTTTGGTCTCTAGCATTGTTTTCTTTCTGCCTTTATTATTATTATTATTATTATTAGCATATTGCACTCTGTGGGGGGAGAGAGCAGAAGAAACCCACCCTCACGCTTCCCTTTTACATTGTCCATACATCCAACCAGATTGACATCATAGTCAGATTCCCTTAATTAGGTACAAACTGGGCTTCAAATGTAAAAACAGTTCTAGAAGTGCTATGGAAATCCCTTTCTGAAGTCTCTTAAAAGGAAAAAACTTTGTGTATGCACACACACACCTCTTTGGTGATAACAGAGGCACCAAGTGTAAGAAATGATTCAGCATCATGGATAATTATCAAATGGAATCATCATTTACATGCTCTTCATGAGCAAACTCGTCTTGTAGCTTCTACTATTATTTATGAGTCACCTGAACCACAAAAATAAACCTTAAAAACAACTGGTTGTTGTTGTTCTGTAAGAGACTCACAGCATATTCTGGAAGCAAGAATGAGCCTAAAGGAAAACCAGCAATGAGCCACCTCAAACAGCAGGACTGAGATAGGTAAGGACAGTTGCTAAGACATGTTGAATCTCTGCAATATAAATATATCACTATTGACAAGATTCTTTCTCAGCTTCACTACAGTCCCACGCATCTTACAATCCATTCACCAGCAACCCCTATGGCTTTGTCCCAGCACACACCATGCCTACAGTTTCTCTGCTCTAAGCAGCAGGCACTCAAGGAGATCTGGCCCAAATTGTGGAAACTACATGTAATACTAAAATCAAAATAATATTGAAATAATATTATTTATTGAAGTAATAATAAACACTAAAAAGACCTCTCAATTTGTTATTTTTCAACCTATACTATCATCAGAAACTGGAAAGGCATTTTTTTTAACTGCATTTTATTTTTCTTCAACATTCGGGGATATAGCACACAGGAAGTTAAATAACAAACACTGCTAGCTCTTGTCAACTTTTTGTATTACTACATCTTTCCATCACCAGCAAAATGAAGCAGAGGTAACTAGAAACCCAGGGCTTTACATTCCCTTGCTCTGACCACTGTATTTTTACAAGCATCAGCTTCACTAAAATAACGAGTAAGTAGCACAATAAATAACGCCAAGTATAAATGCAGCATAGGCCTTTTCCTTGGTGAAAGTTGTAGCTGTGGTCTTGCTTTCCAGAGGCTGCCCACTAAAATTTAGTTACAGACTCAAATTATAACTTAAGAGCTGCCCCTAACATGAGCTCCACGTGCAAAGAAAACCTCAGAGCAAACTTATACTGAGCATGATGGTACTTTTAATGACCGCTGTTTGCCCCTTTGGGGAATATAGAGAATAAAGCCTGAATTAACAAAATTCATCAATTTCTAGCACAGCTGCACCACACCATGAACAGAGGCCCCACTCAGCCCAAGCTCTACCCACCACAAGGCTGTCCCTCAGCTGTATTAACCCACGGGCAGCCAGGAAAGCACCCAGGGGAGCTCTATGCAGAGCAGCACCAGACTCACGGTGTGTGTCTCATTCCCTGTGGCCCCCCAGAGGCTTCACACCAATCTCTGGGGCTGGGCTCCAATATCAGAGCATAAAGAATGGTGTTGGGGGGGGGGGAAATGGACAGGGTGGACAGACCACATGCTCTTTCTGCATCCACTCACTCCCACTTTGCCTCTTTCTTCTGCAAGTCTCAAAATAAGCAAAAGCTGACTGTGCAAAACCCAAGTGGATATTTCTCAAACAAGTTAACGAGCTGGATGGGCTTTGTGAAGCATCCAGATAGACCCAATTCAAGGAAGACAGCGGGACTGGGCTGCAAAGCAGGGGTTAGCACACAAAGAATGGGAGAAGAGGGCAGGGAGCCAGATCATCTCATAGCAGCATCAAACCATTCAGGTTCCTCAGCTGCACGGTTGGATTGTAGCCTCATTCAAGCCAGGCTGGCTCAACAACAACAACAACTCAAAGTTGGGTAAGATAACTCCACATTAAAGACACGTGGCCCATCAAAGAAGTTTCCAGCCTTCCCTCAAACTTCTGGATCCTTCCTCCTCCAACACAGCCCACCCCTACGTGATGCTAACATAACTGTTTGAGGAGGTCAACCTATGGACACCGACATGATCTGTTCAAAATACCACTAAGTGGCAAGTACTAGGAAGGGGAAGAGAAGGGAAGAGAGCTTTTTGGTGACCTGTTCAGCAGCACAACCCCCAAGGCCACGCAACTGAAGGGGCAGGCCCAGTATGGGAGCTAACAGCAAGGAGACCTTCAGTCAGGTTGGCCATTTCAACCAGCATCTTGTGGGATGTCTCATGAGTGGCATTGCACAGAGTCCAAGGAAAAGCAGGACTAGAGAATATCTGAGAACATTTTACTGACTCTGGTTGGTTTTCCTTGACAGATTAGGGAACTCAAAGTGCTGTTAGTCCTTGTCGTCCCACTCTCTCCTCCATATATTTCTCTTATCCCCCCAACACACACTTTGTTCGCTCACAGGACATTTTGAACATTTGTTTTTCTACAATAATGAAGTTTTTTTTTGTTGGTGGTGGTGGGTTTTTTGTTTGTTTTGTCTTCTTTTTTTTTTTAAAAAAAAAAACAGTATTGTTTTTGTTTTTTAAAAAAATAATAATAATAATAAAAAAACACAAACAATACTATTACCAATGATTCTTCCCCAGAAGTACTTTGTCTGGTGGCTTAGTGTGTATAAACAACAAGAAACCCAATGAGTGACAGACCCTGAAGTAGGAGGTCTGGATCAATAGCTTGAAGTCAAACCCGAAAGGGAAGCAGCAGCACCACAGCAGGTTGAGTTTGTTGACTCTCTTTAATGAAAGGAACAAATCCTAATATAAGTCTCAAGTTCTGTTAAACATGTGTTTATCAGACAGTGATGCATAGCATAAAAGTAGAAGGGAATGCACAAATATCTGTAGCGCAGATGTCCTTGCTTTACAAAGTCCCTTCACTAAGGGAAACTTGGAAAAAAACAGAAATACAGGTTGTCTAGATTGATAAATATAAAAAAGACTGCAGTAAGCACTGAGTGTTCATCAACATGTGAAGATGCTGGAAATATTTAGGATGAATCTTTGCTCAATGCCTAAACTAGACAATGTTTCTCCCCACAGGCAGAAACTGGGAGAAATAGATTAGACAGGTAGATCAATCAATGCCTCTTTGGTGATACATTGCACCAGTTACAAAAGAAGAAGCTGAAATTCCTCCAAAGGAAATCCACTTACAAAAAAATAAATAAATATATGCAATGGGATTCTGCTCATATGTCCAGTCTACAAGCCTGCCATGTGGTCTGAAAACTCGTGCCCTCAGACATGAATTATTACCAGGGTGTAAACTGCTGAGCATTTTTTTCAGCAGCAGTGCCGGCTTAAGTAATTTCCCATCCCAGAAAACTGTTAACTATTAAACCAGGCCAGCATGGTACAGCTTGGCCCAGCTCTCAGCTACAAAGCAATAGTACAGACACATCTGAAGGATGAGGAAGGCACTTTCTTTAGCCTTGATGAAGCTAAAAGCAGTGCTTTAAAAAAAAAGAAAAAAGAAAAAAGTGAACATTCCACATCTGTTTCAATACAAAATAAAGAGCCTTAACTTAAATACCTTTCATGGTGTAGAAGGTAAACCATTTAACTAAATCCATGACAAAATAAACTACAGAGGCAGTGACTTTTAAATTACTTGTGATCTTCCTAGGCACGTACAAGTTTGCCCATTTGGTGAAATTTTTAATTAGTTCAGTGGGAAGCAGTCGATATAACTGCATTTATACTTTTATATTAACTTAAATTTATCTTTAGTTTTAATTTAATTTGGTCCTTAAAGAAAAATGTATATGAATATAAGATGATTTGACTAATATATAGAAAAAGTTTTCTATTTATTAAAGTGACATAATATGTGCCACAGACCACATCACTGCAAAAAAAGTAAAGACCGTAAACCCAAAATTCTGAAGATGAAACCATGACATACAGGAACTGCAGTATACCACAGGAGTTAGGCAATGGAGATTCAAAGTCCAACAGACCATTAGCCACACAACAGGCTAATCAGCAAGAGTAAGCACATTTTCCAATCTAAAGATTACTAGATTTTAAGAAGGTTTTTTGGTTGGTTGGTTGTTTTTTGTTTGTTTGCTTTTGAAAATTCACAGTACATTTTGCATGGGATCATCACCGATGATTCCATTTCAAAGGCCACTTACTGCTTTTGCTTTACTCCCTAAATTACTTACTTTCTTGAACCTGAGGGAACACAAGCAAATTTGAGAGTGGATTTAAACTGATTTCAGCAACTGACTTCTGATCCCTAGTCCACAAGACTGAACATCCCCAAGGAATGTGGAGGGGTACCTGCAGCATGTTTATTTTCTCTCAGCAAAGGGTGTGGGAACTCTTGATTCCTCATATATAGTAGAGGTTGACACTGACTGCAAAGCACTAAAAACTCAAATTCAAAAACCTACTTGAAGCAGTAACTTAAAACATAATTTAATAGTGCAATAATCCAATTGATATATTTGTTGTTGTAGCATCCACATTAAGACAAGGGAAAATCATTTAGTACCACAGTCCAAAATTTCAGCAGCGGTTAAAAACGATAAGATGTTCTGGTAAAGAATAGAAGTATTTTCAGAGATAACTTCTTAATTTCAAAAAGACATTGTCATTTGACAAACCTCTGCCAGAACTAAAACAGTAAAAATGAAAACAAAATGCAAGCACTAGATATTGTCATTACATATTCTACAATGTTTTGAAAAACATTGAATTTAAAACACAGTTTTCATGCGACATCACTTAAATATCAGCCTTTTAATAAACTATCAATGATTTATCTAAATTCTAATGAGAAAGGGAGAAACTATGACCACGGTTTTCCTCAAAATTTTGTAGCATGGAGGGTTACTTGTGACATTGCCCACCTCCCTTTCCCACCATTCCAATGTTAGGGAAAACTAAAAATACTTAATGTATTCGCATCGATAATGGTATACTATCCTCGCAGCAGAGAACTATTTAATTTGACACTTTATGTTATCTTAGTAGTTGTAGAAATACTTCAGGCACTCAGAAAGAGAGTCTATCCATACACCATATGGGAGAAAGATCACAATTTAAGCAGAATACTTACTCTGTGCCACTTTCAACCATTTGTGTTAGGAGAGAAATGCCATCTAGGTTTATAAATTCTTGGGCAAAAGTAACATCCCGTGAGTAGTTTGCTAAGTCTTTCAGTGCTTCTAACTTTGCATCCATACTAGAAGACTGGATCCTTTCATGGAGCTGCTGTGCATTTTGAGCCTGAAAGAAAAGACACACAAAACAAAACCAAAAGAACTTATGTTACAATGACTATAACAAATAAAATGTTAGTGCAAACAGGAACCATGGCCATGCTTAATATTAATATTTAACATTTACATTCTCTGACACGTTCAAGTAGCTCAAACACACATTACTTTTACAAAATTATATTATTCATTTATTACTCCTCTATTATGTATAATTATTTGGATTGTTGCAGAACTGTAAATTGAGCAATGGATAGACATCCCATTGTGGCAGTCAAAATGCAAGCGTTACAAAATACAGCCTTTGGCTTGAAGAGTTAGTGTGTCATATCAATAAAAGTAAAAATGGAAATAAAACAAATCACATCAGACAATATCAGTATAGTAATGACAACATTTTTTTTTTTTTTCCCTGGCAACACTTCCTTGGTTTAAGCATTTCTCATGAGCTTTATTAATAAAGGCCATATACTGTCCTAAACAGGTTATGTCAAAAGAGCCCAATATCAGGCCTTCTATTCCTTCCTCCCTCTCTTCTCTTCCACTTGCTCTCAATCAATTCAAAAACCCATATTCTCTCTAAAAAAGCACAGGAATTATTACTTCCCACATACTATATTACCACTCATACATATTTATGTAACTTCAATACCACATCTATGAGGCTACTCGGACCATTAACACTTTAAATACAGAATGAGGGGTCAGCAACATCCAAACATAACACCAACGATTAAAAAAAAATAAAAATAAAAAAATCTAAGGGGATATATAAGTAAAGCATATTAAATTATGAATTTGTCCTTCGGTTTAGCTGTACAAATACTTTACATCTCACAGTTTCAATCTGATGCTTTCACTTACCTGAACACAATTCCCAAAAGTAATAGTTAATAGCTAGCCAGTACTTCTCTTAGAAAAAGAATCCTCCTTGTTATATGCAAATACTTGCCTTTTTTTTTTTCCCCCAAAAAATTCACTTCTTACCTGCACTGAATGAAAAGTAAATAAGAAGCTATGTGCCATTATACCATTAGGATTCTGGTAAATTCTGTTCACTGTTATTTTCTCTGAGGTTTTGTTTATTCTTTCTCAGCAATAGAATAAGAAAAATAAGGAAAAAAAAAGGCTGCACTGACAATTTTCTGTTCAAGTAATGAATACAGTCTTCACCAAGCTGATCATCTCTGTAGATAAAGATCCTCAGATAGTAGACATTTTTAGTGGAAGTGAACATTTAAACAGAGAACAGAGGGAAAAGTAAAACTACTGTGTTATAGATAAAGTTTCCTATCAACATAATCTTAACTGCTTCACAAACATTAATAAATTAAATGTCCCAGTATCCTCTGAGAAAAAAAAAAAAAAAAAAGTTACTTCCTTTCTTCCTTTTTTTTTTTTTTTTTTTTTTTTTTACAAAGGGAAAAAAAGAATGTATGGTCTACACTCAGGTTCTCTCAGAACCGTTCTACTCAAGAGAAACACATACAGGGAGGAAATACTTTCTAGTTAATACAACTGAGGTTAATATCTTCAACTAAGACAGTATTGAAGATAAATAGAATATACTTTATTTCGGGGGTTTTCTATGCCTTAAGCATTAGGTGCTATAGCCATAGCAGTTATATTATCTATAAGGAGGCACAATCCTGTCATCCAAAACACCCCTTTGCCACCATAAATTTCCTACTCTCAAATTGGCTCAAGCTGTAGGAGAGAAACAGTGACCTCTATCTTGTCTCTGTAATGGACAATGACTGTCTGAATGGTATATCTATCTACCTATATATTCTCTCAAACATAAGCAGCTGGTAGACTAAAATCATGTGCCAAAGCCTATTGAAGAAATAAAAACAGATCCCATTAACTTCCAACATCCAGGTTAGCCACAAAATAATTCCTCCGAAACATCTCTTTCTTCAGAGTATGCAAAGGAAATTTTGAAAAAATGCTATTGTACAATTAGCCACAAAAATTGCAAGCTATCACTACTACTGCATGAACTGGAAGTTCAACAGCTACCTCCCACCTCATCAAAAAAGCCCTACATTAAGCTTGATCTTTTCAGGACTCCCTGGTATAACAAGTGAGGAAGATCCAGAGAAGCAACGTATCCTCAAAATATTACTCTTTCTCAGAATGCATGCAATGTCTGAATTCCCTCCTATCTCAGAAAAGAAGCACTTTGGAAAGTCTTCAGTATCAACCTAGGAGCTACATTCCCCTGACTTTGGAAATGATTGCTTAAATCATTTTTCTCGTTAAGGTTTGTACGTGTCCTCTGTCATCTGCCATGGTTCTGGGAGGTTGACACCCCTGCTCCCCTCACTGTCTGAAGGCTAAAACCCTACCATCTCTCCATGGGAAGCAGGTCTTCTTCTGAAGGTTTCTGGACCCCGTGAAAATGAAGCAAACAGCAAGGATGAACAAAACATTTGGTTCACTGCGACTGAGCAGCACTCCTGAGTTGCTCAAACAGTAAATCAGAGGAATTAAAACAGGCAGCAGAGCTGTGCCCAAACATGTGGGGACAGTAATCTCACATGTAACACAGCAGCAAGCAAAAGAGGATATGTGAGCAGAGCCAGGAAAACGTCCTCCTCCCAACCCTTTCACATCACATCTGCAACTGCTGTATGACCAACACCTCATCTCCATACACTTTAACTTATTTATTGTCAAGTTCACCCTACCTCTTGAGAAGGGATTCCTACCCCCACCATAAACACCTGGAACTGGGAACTGCTGCTGCCCATTAGACTTCCATTACATATGAAACAATACCCAGCTGGGAGAGAGCTAACCTTATCTCTCTCCAAAAAAGAGAGGACCAGCACAGGGATGTGCAATTAACAGCTCACCTACACTGCAGGACAGCAGCAGGACCAACCTTTCAACAGAGAGATGTTAGTCCTAGTTCCTGTGAAGCTAGTGAGAGCTTTGCAATCCACCACACTAAAACCAAAATAAAATTATGAATCTGAGACAGTTTGGTCTCTTCTAAAGAGCACAAAATCTATAATGCAATGTCTCTTCATTACAAAAGTTGTTCGGCCCTGTTTTAAGCACATAGAAGAGAATTTAGTAACATCTCATGCTTTACCAAACTATGCCATTGCTAAATGCCCCATCAGAAAAGTTTCTACATAGCTGTACTTGACCTACATCAAACAAGTTTCGCAAGCTACTGCATTCAACAAACCTCAAGCCTTCTCATATTGGAAAAAGGAAATGGCAGAGAAGATCTTGATTAATGGGCCACACAAATATTTGTCTCAACAAAAATGTTGGTACATGTCTCACTGGAAACATGTCCAAAAGTAATACCGACCGTTGTCATTGCAAGTGCCTGACGGGTGAAAACATCGCTTCACTGAATGCCATGCAGTTCTCTCAAGCCTCCTACTCCTTGTTGCCATAGCACTCGTACATGCTTATGGAATGTACAGATCAGTTATGACTGCATTAAAAAATGAAACCCAGATGAAATATACTTGGAGTACTTACCAGGGAGCTATTTTAATGATTTACAATCCATCAGTGGATGGACAGAGAGCACAGCTCATTAAAGCAACTATAGCACTAGCTGCCACATCTCTGCTCCTGCTGAAATATCATTCAGGTGAGAATAATAAATAAATGTATAAAATCTGCCCAGCTGAGAACTGTTATGAAGGAATTAACAGAAACACAGTTGTTGAAGTAAATGTAAGATGGCATTGAGTGCTCTCCTGGTTAGAAAGGCAGGAAGACAAGAAACTTCTAGAATGTGTGCTGTTGAAGACCAAGCATTTCAAAAGGCTGTCAAGAGGCATAAGCTACATGTGTCTAATCTGAAATGACTTGCTCTAAGGACAGACAGAAAGAGGTTTTTTTTGGTTGGTTGGTTGGTTGTTTTTTGTTTTGTTTTTTTTTGTTGTTCTCGATGGTTGTCCTTAGAGAACAGCAGTGCTTAAAAGAAGCAGCTTGATGGGATGACAGATTAAAAAGAAAACTAATGACCTAAATCCAAGATGTGACTTGATTAGAGCCCCAGATAGCCATCAGTCTACAACTTCCTTGTAAGGGGGTGTCGAGAGGCAGGAGACCTTTTCTCCATTAACACCAGTGACAGGACCCGCGGGAACAGGGTTAAGCTGAGGCAGGGGAAATTTAGGCTTGACATCAGGAGGGGGTTCTTCACAGATAGGGTGGTTGCACACTGGAACAGGCTCCCCAGGGAAGTGGTCACTGCACCGAGCCTGTCTGAATTTAAGAAGAGATTGGACTGTGCACTTAGTCACATGGTCTGAACTTTTGGGTAGACCTGTGCGGTGTCAAGAGTTGGACTTGATGATCCTTGAGGGTCCCTTCCAACTCAGGATATTTTATGATTCTATGATTTGGAGGTTAGGAATCCCACGAACATCCTAACAAAGGGTTCTACTGATCAAATTATCACTTGTTTGGCACTGAAGATTTTGTGCATCAAACTTTGAAAGCAAGTTGTTACACAGATGCCCACGAGGCTTCTGTACAGAACACAAAATACAGTAAGCCAGGGCAGAAGGGAAGACACACATTCCAAATGCAACCACAATCAAACACTGATGTGCTATGGAAGAAATCTGGACTGTATTGATTTTCTTGTCTGTGGCTGTTTTAAGATTATGTTATCCGTTTTCCTCTTTATTCTTTACAAAAAGCAAAAAATAATAATAATTAAAAAAAGAGTATTTTCATCTTCCCTGTAGATATTAGTCACATTTTTCATCTTTCTGCTAGAAAAAAAGACATCAGTAACTAGCAAATACATTTTTATTTTACTAACCAAATATGCACTTCCGTGATTTAAGTGACTTATCAACACTAATATCGATAAGTGTTGAAACTCTGTGGTGGTTTAAACTGCTACCTTCTCCTGGCTTGTTACTGCCACTTCACCGACGACTGCATACACGACAGCAAGCAGTGGAGGAGCAGACACGTTACATAACCATCATTATATGCAAACCAGATTCAACAAACCCAGCAAGACTGGCTAGCATGTGATGCCAGGTAGGCAATGAGATTCCACTTTAATTAGCAAAGGCATTAATTTTTTAACATTTTTATATTAATACTCAGCAAGCACAATTTCTACCACCCAAAGCACTGTACAAATGTAATTCACAGAGCAGTCCTGTGCAACCACTACACGTAGTTAAGGAGGCAGAAACAGAGAAACAGGGAAATGGTCACGTCTAGAGCTGTGTGCTAAAACAGTGATAAAATCATTACAGATACATAGCTGTACATATTATGCAAATATGCCTAAAAGACGTTTATACAATCCGTAGCCACTTAGGAGTGTTTGAGAAGCAGTGCTTTTTTCCTACCCCTGCTTTTGAAATAATCATTTTTTCTTACTACTTAAAATATAACTTTGAAACCTGAACACATGACACTAAACCTTTATCTATTAAAAGACAGAAGACAACTCCACTTCCCAAATCTTCCTCTTGTATTAAGTGTAGACAAATATAAAAGTAGCTCAACGACCTCCACAATCAGTGCTCTTGGTATAAGGTTTAATAATAACTAATTCACCACTATATAACAAACGTAATCACAATCATAGACTTGATCTGCAAATATGCATGTATTTACCCAACTTAAAGGTTATTAAGTCGGTTGAACACAGATTAAGGCAACTGTAGATGAATTGTAGATCAGATTCCCTGACCTTTTACTCATTAAAGATAGAGGACTTCAATGCATAAGTAAAAATAAGTTGAAAAACCCACTCCTCCCTTATATGCGTCTTATATGGGTAGATCGTAGATGAAAAAACAAAACAAACAAAAAAATCAAAAACATGTTATTAAAATCTGTAAAAGCATTCTGGGAAAATACTATGATGACTGTTAGCAAACACCCCTATTGACATGATTGCTCATGCTAGAAATGCTAATACAGCTGCTACAAACAACTCACAGGTTTGAGAACTCAATCAATCAATCTCCAACCAGGGGAGAAACAAACAAACAAACAAACAAACAAACAAAAACACATGATAAAAGCAAATGATCAGGCACTGTAAATACTACATTAGAAATGGCTACCCATTGACTCAATGTTAAAGGTATACGGTTCATGGGCAAGCCATGTCTTCCTAAGTACCCAAGAAGCTACTTTAAAACAAACAGCTAGCGGTCCAATAATCAGTTCTGTTTCAAAATCATTAAATTAAAGGCAGAGGGAGAAAGAGAACAGTTCCCTGAGCTTAGTCTTCCCAGCATTTTAGCAGCCTTTCAAAATGATTAGTCATTACAATGAGGATTTGCAGGTTGGACTCCATTTGCTGCATTGCAGGACAGAGCTGTCCTTTTGGAACAGTCTCACACTCAGGAGCAATTACAGCTCATTTATACACCTACCCATCATCCACGGGAATAAGGGTAGCACAAAATAGACAATAACAATCTGGCATTTCACCTGTCACATATGTTCAAATACAACAAAGATTGTTGCATAAAAAGCATTGAATGAGACCCCTCAGAAATGCAAATGGACAAGGGGGGGAAACAGGTCATGAAGAACAGCAAAAATGCACAACAGCACATTCTTAACAAAGAATTGTTAAGAAAGATGATAGGATGGCAAAAAAATAAATGAGAAAGATGATATAGGAACAAAGATAATATGAGAGAAATTCAATCTGTATTCAAGTTACCTAGGAAACACAGTGTCTGTGTGGTGAGTGGTTTATAGAGGAAAAAATAGCATTGTTTAGAAAAAAACAGCCTTTCAGAGAATTGCACAAACTTAGCAAACAGACCTGCGGAAACAAAGAGGCAGTTCAAATTCCCACCAGGCCCAACGACTGGCGTTTGCAAAGTTCTAACTCAAAGAAGTCTAAAATAGACACGTCATAAATCTCTGAAGGCAAGCATTTATAATGGATTTAGCAGCACACCAGAACTGCAGTTTTGCTCTTGCAGTATTAACAATGACTTTCAGGGGAAAAAAAGGGACTTATACACACACCCGAAATTATCTAAATTTGAGATTCAAAAAGAGAAAGTATTTCATTTAGATAATGGGAAGTTGGATTTCTAATCTTAATTTTAAGGAAGCCAACCCAAAAATACTGTTGTGTTTCTCCTAGCTTTCTCCTTCCCCTCACCCCACCATTTAAATCTTTAATAGTACCTATAATGGGTACATGAGCAATACACAACTTGAGACTAAAAGCAACAGAACTCAAAAGATCCTATCTTGTCCTTCTCACTCAACTCCAGCATGCAACTGTGAATGGGTATAGCCTGACTTTTGCTTCTGATGCTATTATACTATATGAAAAGTAAGAACTAGAAATGCATTTTAATTTCCTGCAGCCTTCAGAGCTGGCCGTAACTATTCCTCCCAACTCTTCAAAAAAGTTTCCTCAAAAGGCTTGTGAAGTTCAAGACAGATTTTGCTTGCCCACGATAGCCAAAAAGTAGAAAGCTTGGACCTCTCTGAAGCTACATGGACACATCCCAGGCACCAGATAATTTGTATGGGGCTCCTCTTCACTTCTTTTAATCTTTCTTTTCTTTCTTTCAAATTCCTGAACCTCTACACAGTGTTTTTGCTACTATTTTCTTTGTCTGAGGGGAGGAGGAGATAATTTCAGTTTTATACTGATACAGAGTGGGGGGGGGGAGAAAGGAAAAAAATAGAATCTTAATATTATCACAGGATGAGAAAAACATTTTCTACCTGGAAGCTAGGAAAGCATCATTCCCATATTGCACAATTATATCTTTCAGCCTGCACTTTACATTATCTCCTCCATCTACAGTTGCTTTCACATAGAATTTCAGAGGAAAAAATGGAAACAGATGTCCTGTTAGCTTCTCAGGGTTAAATACAAACATTGTGTGGGTCACCAGGCTAAAAACCACAGCTTGGAAGCCTTTAATCTATCTATTTTAGGTACCTCTATGATGACCACTTCAGCAGTACCTTCAAAGCAAAGACACTATTCTAGTACGGGAACATTCAGAACTTTATTTTACCTCTATTTAAAGAATACAAATACTCTTTAATCTGACAAAAAACAACCCAGACCTTTAAAACCTGCATCCAAGTTACTTCCCTGATTATGGGGAAAAGTTAACTAAAAAAAAAAAAAAAAAAAAAAAAAAGATAATAAGCCCTGGTTTAGTGATAAATGTCAATACTGACAACTAGAAACTAGAGCGGCCTTCTAGCTCATAACAGGATGGCAGATTAGGATCCCTGCGTCACTCTTAACTGTAGGCTTGTGCAAGCATGGTCCCTAACTTGGTAGAAAATGGGTAACAGCCCAATATCCTAAGGAGCCCTGTCTTGGCTGACTGAACCTAAGGCAGATGACCAAAGAAACAGAACAAGCACAGGAGAATCTTATGCAAGGCCCTGCCTTCCGGCCCACAGCTATTAGTAGAAAGAGTTATAAATCCAAAAGTTATCTTCTGTTTGAAGGTCACATTTCCAATTGCACAAGTGACCATGCAGACAGACAGCTATTTCCACAGATGCGTCAAAGCACAGCCTCAGTTCAGTTTTGCATGGTGCAACTCATTGTGGATTTTGTGATGGGGAAGGATTCCATGAGTCATCTCATACTGTCACTCCACGTTGTGGTTACACAGAAGAATGATGCAGTGCATTTGGACCACACTGATTCCTGATGAACCACAGATGTTGTTTTGCTTTCACGACATCCTACATCTGGCCAGTAGATAGCCCTTTTTCAGTGGAGTGGATATTTGGATATTTGTTCTTACAAGTCCCAAAGGTTAGGAGCTGGTGCCAGGGCTTTCTGTTTCTTAGGAAGCTCCACCAGATGGGGTTTCCTCCACAGGTAAGTGGTTTCTCATGTACAAGGCTGTTCTGATGACATATAGCAAGAAGCTTTGGAGTCAGACTGGCAACAGCAGCTTAAGACCATGGCTCTTACTCCTACAGCTGTAAAGCTCTGTATATGACCGTGGAAAAGATGACAAAGGATAATGGAAATCTCTTGTCTTTGTTCAGACAGCTGCTGCTTAGGTGTCCTTTCTGTTAAGAGGACACACTCACGTAGATACACTTAACCAAAAACTTCAGAGGCATGCATGTGTTTTCATAATGGCTTCTTCAATTTCTGTGTATACACAAACATGCATTACAAACTCAGTCACCTCCTAAGCTTAGTATAAATCACGGTCAAGTTAAGCATGCTGGGGACAAGTGGAAATGCATATGGTATCTGGAGGACCTAGGAAATTTTTAGCAACATACATCTCTTTTTTTTTACATTGACGGTAGGTCCTACAGCTGAAAAGTGACCCATCCAGTATGTATCTCCATATGACTTCTAGATAAACAAGATTTTGCATCTGACACCACTCTTAACAGGTTCAACAGAAGCCAAATTTAAAGCACCACAGCTCTGTCTTCCTTGCTTAAATGAGCTGCAGTACACGGGGGCAGATTTTGGACATAAGAATGCAATGATTCTGCAGAAGCTAAAACACCACCACAAAGAGGTAAACCATTTTAATGGCACACTATGCTTGTCAGTAAGGAAATGTGATTGCTGCTGCCAGAGAAATACATCTTCTGGGACTAATAGTGGCTTTCAGCATGTGGCAACAGCATGGTTCAACTCAGCAGGAAAACAGGCCATTACAAGGCAACCAGCAACTCTGCTATGCTTTTTGAGGAGCTGGCAACGAGGTGGTATTGAAAAAATAAAGACAAAACAGTAAAATCTCAACATTATAGCTGCTGCTCAATCAGTAGAAACCCCAACAACAGGAAAGCTCTGACCTGCACTGCCCAGAAGAGCTCTCCCAGATCCAACCCTCAGGCTTTTCTCTTGGCTCAGAGCTCTTGGGCAGGACAGGAGAACATGAGTGATGCTGCAGTTCCAGCAGGGAAGCAGAGGTATCTTGGACATGAAAGCTCTTCCCAGTGGAAGAGAAGAAGCGAAAGACAAAGAACACCCAACTGTGACAACCCTGCCACAAAATTTGACTAGAGAGACACCACCCCAGCCCACAACTCAAAAAAAGAGATCAACACAGTCTTCTTGTGACCACACCATCACTGTCCTTTGTAGGGGGATTGTGGGATACGGTGTAGCTAAAGCCTGAAAATATATAACTTGCTTCACAGTGATTCTACTAATCAAATCTTTACTTTGAAGGGAGAGAAGAACAGAATGGTAACTTACTGGAGACGTTGTTAACCGAAGGATTGCTCCATTTTTTATCTCATTACGATTCTGAAAGAGAAAAAAAAAACACAAAGATTTCCTTAAGACATATAAAAAGATGAAACGTGCATTAAATAGAATGCCACACTAAAATAGCAACGGTACTTTCCCTTGTCTATGTGCAAAAGCTTCCCCCTTCCACATGTGAGCTAACATGCATGCAGTATGTTCCTGATTTAGGCATACTAACATTAGCTTCAAGAAATAGGTGGCTATTCATATGATATTTAACAGATCTAAACCCTTTTGAGAATGACTTCATATTTTGCAAAGTTTAGCTTCCACTGGCAACTTCTAAATATTTGTTTGAAATATACTGTCCATGGTGTCTGGCTCTGATACTGTGCCACATAGTTGAGGAGTTCGTAAGTTTGCTGAAACCTGTCATTAAACATCTGCAGGACTTAAGTTTTATCCCACTGGCTCTCTGTTTTCTATAACAAGAACATGCTGACTTAAACCACTGGAACCAACCACTGAGTTCTGCCACCACAACCTTGCATTCTCCCTCAAATTAAATACAAAATAAATAAATAAATAAATAAAGCCCTGCTGTTAGTGGTAAGTAAAGTTCAAACATGCCATAGGCCATTCTCCTTACCCTGCTGACAGAAAGAGAAGGCATTAAACATTTTCTCTTTGTTAATCTCACATAAGATGTTCAATTAAACTAAAGCTACGTGTAGATGAAAAAGTTACCGTGGCACAAGTTATGGTGTATGCTTACAGTGTCCTCACAACATTATGGCCAGTGCCCGTGTGCATGGCCTTACCCTGTGGTAAGCACGAGGGAGACGTGCACCTCTATCAGTAAGCTCCCTTCTGTTCACCACAGGTCAACATTGCAGAGGTACCCAGCACAATGAGCATGCTAACAGGTACTGGCCACCTCTGCACAATGCAACACACACTCACAGATGCATTCACGGTTCATTAGTTTGTTCATGGGCCAATATCCTCATTTGTCAAAGGTATGTGAGGAATCCCTAACAGTTTGAGAGCTAAGAGTTCATTTTGTTCTAAAAACCGCAGTGCAGGCTTTCTGCAGACTGATGTTTACACAAATAAATCAAGGTGTATTTCTTCTCAGGCAACTTCTCCCAATTTCATTTAATCCTTACAGCTCACAGTTAGACAAACCTCAAATCCAAAATGCTAAAAAAAGGATAAATCTTGCTTGAAACCAGGTCAAGCAGTCCCAAAATAAAACTCCAGTACATTGTCTCTTTCTTGGTACCTAAGTCCTCTGTGGGATTGGTTCTAGCAAACCCGCAAGATCACCCTCCGCCCACAACATTTCTTCACTCTAAATGAAATACTTAAAGTGTCAGACGACACAGTGGATACAAGAGAGACATTTTTTATGGCATCATTGCTTACATATGCAGCTAACTCATCTGAGCCCCTAGCAGTCTCCTCCTGATAGTGTCATTGCCTTCCTGCCAGAACAGCCCAATGGATGTGAGCCAGACTCTACTCCAGAGAGGGGTAAAAAAAAGTAAATAAATAAAAGGTGAGTGGCTAATTACACAGCAGAGATGACACTAACAAAGTGCCAGATTTGCTCCTCCTGTAGTAAAACAGCATCAGACAAAGCTACACCTCATCACGTCTAAGGAATCTGTATGAGGTGGCAAGAGTGAATTTGTGTGGTTAAACCCAAATCAATGTTGAAGCAAACTCACTTTCCAAACACTTGTGGCAGCTTAAACTGTTACCACCTCCTGATTTGTGGAATTGAATATGAGTAATTGCTTCAAGACACAGTTGGCATAGGCTAACTTCATCTCAATCAACATCTTAGGCTAAATCACTGGACATCAGTTGGGTTAGGCTACAGTATACAGGTATGCACGTGCACATCGAGTTACATCAGTTTTACTTTTAAGGCAGCAAATCCCAGCATGCAACAACGTTAAAAAACAGAGAATCAGATAATACTTAAACAGCTTAAACCGTACCAATCACATGCATAAATAAATAAATAAATAAAATAAAAGTGAAGGACAACAAGGCAATCAGGCACAGCCAGCATGGGTTCATGAAATGTAGTTCCTGCTTGACAAATCTGATCTCCCCCTATGATATGATGACATGTTTAGTGGACAAGGAAAAGGATGTGGTCTATAGCAAAACATTTGGTACTGTTTCCCACAGTGTTCTCCTGGAGAATCTGCCTGCTCCTGGCTTGGACAGAGGTATTGTTCATTGAGTAAAAATCTGTCTGGGCAGTCTGGCCTAAAGGGCCACAGTGAATGGAGTTAAATCCAGTTGGAGGCTGTTCACCAGTGGTATCCCCCAGGGCTCAGCACTGGGGCTGGTTCTGTTTAACATTTTTATCAGCACTCTTGATGAGGGGATTGAGTGCACCCTCAGTGAGTTTGCAGACACCACGTTGGGCAGGAGTGTTGACCTCCACTTGAGGGTAGGAAGGCTTTGTAGAGGGATCTGGATAAGCTGGATTGATGGGCCACATCCACTTGTATCACTTGTATGGGATTCAACAAGGCTTAAGTGCTGGGTGCTGCACTTGGGTCATAACAACCCCATGCAGACGTATAGGCTTGGAGAAGAGTGGCTGGAAAGTTGCCAGCAGAAAAGGACCTGGGGGTGCTGGTTGACAGTGGGATGAACATGAGCCAGTGGTGTTCCTCGGTGGCTGAGAAGGCCAGTGCCATCCTGGCCTGCATCAGAAATCATGCGGCCAGCAAGAAGGGATTGTCCTCCTGTACTCAGCTCTGGTGAAGCCACACCTCGAGCGCTGTGCTCAGTTTTGGGCCCCTGACCACACAAAAGGTTTGGGTTGCTTGAGTGTGTGCAGAGAAGAGCACCAAAACTGGTGAAGAGAAAACAAGAGGGGTGAGGAGCAGCTGGGGGTGCTGGGGGCTGCTCGGTCTGGAGAGGAGAAGGCTGAGGGCAGAGCTCCCCACTCTCCACAGCTGCCTGACAGGAGGCTGCAGCCAGGAGCAGCGTGTTGCTCTCCTTGCTCAGGAGACAAGCGATAGGACGTGAGGTGACAGCCCCAGGCTGCACCAGGGGGGTTTGGGCTGGGTGTCAGGAAGGATTTCCTCTCAGAGAGCGTGGCCAGGCCTTGGAAGGGGCTGCCCAGGGAGGTGGCAGGGTCTCCAGCCCTAGAGGTATTTAAGAGACGTATGGATGTGGCGCTTAGCAACATGGTTAAGAGGTGGTAGTGTTA
Organism: Aythya fuligula; assembly: GCF_009819795.1. Lineage (NCBI taxonomy): Eukaryota > Metazoa > Chordata > Aves > Anseriformes > Anatidae > Aythya > Aythya fuligula. The sequence continues at coordinate 63,329,696 of NC_045560.1, forward strand.
GGTTGATGGTGGACTTGATGATCTTAAGGTCTTTTCCAACCTAAATGATTGTATGGTTCTATGAAAAGTGAAAGTCCACTAATATCATTATGAAAGTGTTGGAGCTAAGTAAATAGACTGTTCTTAAACAAATAAAGAGCACCCACGCAGGTTTATTCTTTCAGCAGAATAACTTTAAGCACAGAGTTTCTCATGTTTCCTGTTACAATTAACGTGAACTACCAAATGAGATGAACAAATGAGTTTGTGGTTTAACAAGTTAAGTCACTTCATCTGGGCCACAACAAGCATATGTGCAAACACTCTTAGTCCGTTGCAAACACAAGTTAGACTAAATCTGAAATGCTCTCTACGCAGTCAAGTAAACAAGTTAAAACAAAAAAACTAATTACATAAATCCACAACCAACCTAAACAAATGAGAAAGATCTTGTTAAAAAACACCCTATTCTCTCCACAGTCCAACGAATTTAAAACGAGCATAAAAAGGGAAGCTGATAACCTCACTGAAATTCAGATACCACAAACAGACAAACAAGGGCAGTACTATTCTCCAGAGTGACTGTACGTCAGCAGGTGCTATATAAAATAGCACGGGAATAAGAGAACACACAGTACATAAAAGCGTCCTTGGAAGTTTTGTTTAGGGTCTTTCTGTTTATTTACCAAGATGAATCTGAAACACCACATACTCCAAATTCCACCACATGTCTGAGCCCACAGCCCACAAGACCTTTCTCTAATCACCCCTGGCTCACAGCAAAACACATCAGTCTGTCCTGTGCAGTGCATTCAGTTGCTGCTATCACCAGCAGCTAGTCTTCAATTTCCGATTTAGACAAAGGCTTAAGGAAAACTGACAGTGCCTTTTATATGTAAGTTTTCACAGTATCAAGTTTCTAATGCAGCAGGCTAGCCAAACCTTGCAAAGAGTTAGATATTCCCCAATCAAAAATCCAATTTTGTTTATCCATGCTACATAATGACTGAAGCGCCTACCACGAAACAGCATCTAAGTGTACAATTAAGCCAAGAGGATTTCCTACATGAACTGTGTGGTGCAGTATTCAGCATGCCAGTTAATTGCAATCGCAACATTTATACACAGTTAATCTGCTTAGCATTAGGGACAGCATCCTGTGGATTGCCTTAACAGAATAACAGAATGTCATTCCAACACAGCAGCCTGCCTTTAGTAATCGCCCTTGTATGCACCACAGCTATTCAGGACAGGGCACACCACCACCTGAGGGGCCAGGGTAGACCCCTTCCAGGATATTTCTGATCTCATGTGTACATTGTTTGTAGATGTTGTTCATGATGTCAATCTGTATTAGGAAAGCTTATTCCTGAGCAGAAAGTAACTACTTAAACATCACTATCCAAAATGCCCCTAAAGAAACTCTGCAACAAGAAAATAGACTTGTTATGTTACCTAGGCCTAAGACAGCAGTTATATTATGGATACAAATAAGCTCCACTTGAAATATTACACCGTGCAAGAACACACACTCACAAGATTTTATTCTAACCAAATACATAGCATTTCCAAGCACCATATATTTGCATGACACTTTCCAAGCTGAGTTTTCAACAGACATGCAAATACAATCGCAGAAATACAAAAACTACAAAACACTGCAGGAAGTAGAAGATACCTGGACTGTTTGCTTCGTGTTCTCTTTTTAGGGCCATCTGACTTCCACATCCACTGGCTGGAGCAACACAAACCTATGCTATCTGCCATCGGATTATGTTCCTTCCCAAAGATTTGCCTTTATTGTGCCACAGACAATTTTGTCCAAATCACATGCAGAAGGCTTGCATTTAAACAGCAAGGTTAGCAGAGAATTAGGAGTCCACCAAACCCTGACTAAAGGATGAAGGTATGTGCATTTGCTTTCAAAAATTCCTATCAAAACAGTCAAATCATTTACTCAGAGTTTTTCTGGAGACACACTTTGGAAAACGTATCAAGTAAAACTGAGGTTTATTTTGCCATGTATTTGTCTTATCACTTTAATAACCTGTTACACCCAGCAAAATGCCTCATGATTCAGCCCACTGCAATTGATTGGAATGGAATGTTTGCTTAACATATTTGAGGATGACCTACAAGCGTTGGTTCCTGTGGTTATAGCTCACTCAGCATTATTTTTACCCTTGACCAGTTTTCTTCACAGACACCTCTAGCCAAGCTAAAGAATAATAGCCAAGAAATTCAGAATTCTTTACATATTTACATTAAGCAGTTAATTGTTCCCTATTTCCACACTACTGTTATTTTGTTACATCTTCCTTCAAGCTGACCCAGCAACAAAAAATTAGAGCTATGAATTATACTTGATGTTACAGAGTTATCAAGTCTAACGTTTTTACCGGGATGAGTATGGGCAAGTAGTAAAGAAGAGCAAAAATGCTGCATAAGTTTTGTTGATACATAATGATAATTAAAGTTACAACTCAGGAGAAGTGGAGTCCATGCTGACAAGCCTCCCTTAAATCATTGACTCAAAGTGTTGCAGAAGCCAGCAAACATCGAGTATCACAACTGCTGTTGTGAACTAGCCAGAGAGCTTCTTTTTGCCATGACACAAGAAATTGTGGCAAAGGGAGACAAAGGTCTGGATCACTGCAACTGTTCAATTTACAACATAGCCTCCAAATAGTTGTCTTTTCAGATCAGAAGGTGTGATGAACCACAATGCAGGGGCCTTGCAGGAGTATGGGGCTGGGAAAGAGCATTGCTCATGCTAGCTTCACTGCTAGAGACAGAGGATGTGGTGACTCTAAACCTTGCATCAGAGCAACTATTGGGAATACAAGCTTACTCGCTGAGGGGTTTTGTGAGCCAGTTCCAAACTATGTTCAGCCCATGATGATAATGGTGCCATTTTTAATGTTGTCTTTTAAATATAAGGACATTTCATTCATCTGCTTATTGATAAGAGTCTATTCTTAGTCAGTCACAATTTCATCGCTTTTTTTTTTTTTTTTTTTTTTTAATCTTATGCCTTTGAGGACTCCCTATGCTTTTTAATTCTTCTTTCCTACCACCTTCATCATAGAATCACTTAGGTTGAAAGCGACCCCAAGGATCACCCAGTTCCAACCCCCCTGCCATAGGCAGGGACACCCCCCACTGGACAAGGTTGCCCAAGGCCCCATCCAGCTTGGCCTTGTGCACCTCCAGGGATGGGGCATCCACAACTTCCCTGGGCAACCTGTGCCAGTGCCTCACCACCCTCTGAGTGAAGAATTTTGTCCTTATAACTAGTCTAAATCTACTCTCTTTCATTTTAAAGCCATTCCCCCTTGTGGTATCACTACACTCCCTGACAGAGTCCCTCCCCACCATTTCTGTAGGCCCCTTTAAGCACTGGAAGGCCGCTATAAGGTCTCCCCAGAGCCTTCTCTTCTCCAGCCTGAACAACCCCAACTGCCTCAACCTGTCTTCTGAGGAGAGGTGCTCCAGCCCTCTGGTCACCCTCACAGCCATCCTCTGGACATGTTTCAATACATCCATGTCCTTATCATAGAATTATTCAGGTTGGAAAAGACCTCTAAGATCATAAAATACAATCTTTAACATAATACTGACAAGTCCACCACTAAACCGTGCTACAAACCTATACCTAAATGTTTCTTGAAGACCTCCAAGGATAGTGGTGACTCAACCACTTCCCTAGAAAGCCTATTCCAACGCCACATGACCCTTTCAGTAAAGAAATTTCTCTTGATATCCAATGTAAACGTCCCTAGTGCAACTTGAGGCCATTTCCCCTCATCTTATCACTTGGTGGTTCCACAGGCCCACCTCTCAAACCTGTCCAGGTCCCTCTGGATGGCATCCCTTCCTTCCAGCACGTCAACCGTACCACACAGCTTAGTGCCATTGGCAAACTTTCTGAGGGTGCACTCAGTCCCACTGTCCATGTCATGATGTTAAGATGTTAAACAGCAACAAAACCAGTAGCAACCCCTGAATAATGCCATTCATAACTGGTTTCCACTTGAACATGAAGTCATCAACCACAATTCTTTGAGTATAACCACCCAGACAATCCTTATGCACCGAGTGGTCCCGCTGTCACATCCATGTCTCTCCAATTTAGAGACAAGGACCTCATACAAGACAGTGTCAAATGCTTTGACCAAGTCCAGGTAGATGACATCAACTGCTCCTTTTCATCCCTATGTGCTTGTTGCATGAAATGGAGGAGAGCAGATGCTGAGTTCCCTCCATTTGTTTTGAGAGACTTTTGTGCGATTCTGCAAAGGGAGTTGCCTTCATTTTTGCTTTCGTTATCATTACTCAGCTCCTTGCTGTGTTTGCAGACAGGACATCTTTCTAATTCCTGCCTTCCCCAAGCTGGGTGGAGTCACTAGTATTTGTTCTTCTTCAGAGGTGCTTTTGCTTGTGACCCAATTTTTGCTGAATACAACTTGCAATTGTACAGTCATGTGAAATTCCACCATGCCATTACAATCTCCCTGTGTGGGAGTATATGCAAATGATAGGACAAGAACTGAACCACTTATAGGGTTGAGGTTTTTTGGAGGTTGTTGGTGGTGTTTTGTTTTGTTTCATTTTTTTCCATTCACATTTTAAGCACTTATCTGTTCTCATTGATCAACTGAATTTCACTGAGATAAATACTAAGAATTTTCACTTTCATGTCTAATTTCAATCCAGACTTGAACTGGACCAAACTATGTCCAGCCTTTCCTTTTCTCTACATTCAGTGTGACATGGTATTCCCCTCATATTCTTAAACTTCTTACTGTTTTGGGGCACCTGCAAGATCTTTTAGAAATTGCTAACACTACAGGTAGCAGACAAGATCAGACTGGCCATGCTCCTTCCTGCTTGCTGCTAATACTACCCTATGGACTCCAGCAATAAACAGTGGACATTGGTGTATTTCTTCAGTAGGCAGAAGCAAAATTTGAGTATCTATGTGTTAAATGACTTTCAATCCTACTTCATTCAGGCTGATTTCAGTAACAGTAGTCATCCTTATCTAGCAAGTTAGTCCAAGTTTTTAGGACTTACTTTTTAGGACTTTTGGCTCAGGCTAAATTTTCCAAAGAAAAACAAAATCATTGTGTCCTGTCAACCTGCTAAACTTTCTGTCCCACTATGAACAACTTAATTCTTCTTTTGCTTGCCTCTTTTTTAAGCATGTGGTATAGCAATATATTTAGTTATGTATTTAGTTCCACATCAAGACTTATGAGAACCAACAAGTGTGTTTTTTTTTGGTTTGTTTTTAAGGCTGCATACACGTTTATTCTTCTGAAAAAAAAATAATGTCATTTTGCCTCACGTATAATCAACTAAAAAGGAAAGGCTCTGAAAATATGTTTGTTATAGCAATTGAATGTAGGTACAAGTACACCACAAGCACTGTGTAACTGTTCCAGTTCAGCTGATACGAAGCAGGTCTGTATAAGATCCATTTGACAGAAAAATCATAGAGTCATAGAATATCCTGAGTTGGAAGGGACCCTCAAGGATCATCAAGTCCAACTCTTGACACCGCACAGGTCTACCCAAAAGTTCAGACCATGTGACTAAGTGCACAGTCCAATCTCTTCTTAAATTCAGACAGGCTCGGTGCAGTGACCACTTCCCTGGGAAGCCTGTTCCAGTGTGCAACCACCCTCTCTGTGAAGAACCCCCTCCTGATGTCAAGCCTAAATTTCCCCTGCCTCAGCTTAACCCCGTTCCCGCGGGTCCTGTCACTAGTGTTAATGGAGAAAAGGTCTCCTACCTCTCGACACCCCCTTACGAGGAAGTTGTAGACTGTGATGAGGTCTCCCCTCAGCCTCCTCTTCTCCAGGCTGAACAGGCCCAGTGACCTCAGCCGTTCCTCGTACGTCTTCCCCTCCAGGCCTTTCACCATCTTCGTAGCCCTCCTCTGGACACTCTCCAACAGTTTCAAGTCCTTTTTATACTGTGGTGCCCAGAACTGCACACAGTACTCGAGGTGAGGCCGTACCAGCGCAGAGTAGAGCGGGACAATCACCTCCCTTGACCTACTAGCGATGCCGTGCTTGATGCACCCCAGGACACGGTTGGCCCTCCTGGCTGCCAGGGCACACTGCTGGCTCATATTCAACTTGCTGTCTATCACGACCCCCAGATGTTCTTTAACTCCTCTTCATACTTGAACAACCACCCATTTAGAGGGATGGATGGTTTTACAAGGTGCAGTGAACAAACATAATAGCCCAACGCTAAATGGGGATGTTTCTGACTTCTCTCCTTCCCCATGAAATCCTGCAACTTCCAAAATGCTGGCTATAGTACTTTTTGGACAACTTTTCAGAGTGGTGGAGGAGAGGAGAATCATCTCATACCTTTTTAATTCATCATATCTGCTTAACAAAAAGTTTGCATGATCTAATATAAGGGATGGTGCAAGACCCTTGAATCATGTCCAGGGAAGGATTGGAGAGAACCAGTCAAAACCCCAGATCAATAAATTCTCAGCTGGGTTTGTTCACACATGGGCTCATCAAGTAGTTATACAACTGTTTATACAACACAAAAATGGAGGCAGGAAAGTGAAAGAGACTGAAAAGCAAAACTGTACTTTATCATAGCAAACTGTGATTTTATTTGGCAAGACCAACTTCAAACCGCCACCTTGGCTTAGGTCTTCAGATTTTTATCTCAGTAACAGCATTTGCTTAAGGAGCTACAGCTCCTGCACTGACCCCTCTTTGCTAGGGGTAAATGCATCGGGTAAACTGCATCAGAAAACTGATTTCAACTTAGCAAAAACCCACATGTTGTTTTTAGTTGTTGTTCTGTTGTTGTTTTAAATGTCCGTTCCACTTCCCTGTTCTCACTTCCCCACATGATCTCACCAACAATACTATGTGCCCAGCTAAGTCAATCATTTCCTGATGTTTACTTTGCAGGGTGCTGCTCTTATATTTCCAACTTATCAGAGGACGATGGTGCTGCTTGTTATCTGGCTCCTGCTTCCGTCTTATTGGGACAACTCTGTGGTTACTTGAATTGGGGAACCGATGCAGGTTAAAAATATCTTGCAACTTTTTTTTCTGCAATCCATAAGAAGGATGTCTGCCTACAGTGTAATAGCTCTGGTGCTTTGCAGAACAAATGGTACCTAATGATGTTGTCTTGGTAGATCACTCCACCTGAAGATGAGTAAATCATGCAAAGTAGGGACTTTTTTTTTTTTTTTTTTAAATAAAATGGTGCAGTTTCAACAGTATTCAAGCTGGGGTAAGTGTAGGTTGCTGGAGAAAATGGTAGTTCAGCTTTTTTCATTCCCTTCTCTAGTACCTCAGTGACTGTATTGCTAGAAAGTGAGTTAGTTGAAATAATGGATCAGGCAGAAGAAAGGTCTGGATTTTTTCCTCCTTTTTGTAAAAGAAGTGGGGGAGGAAGAGGAAATTTTCAGATTAAATGATTGACTGTACTGCTGCATGGCTGTAGATCTCAGGTAAGGAGAGTGTTGGTAGCCCACATGCTAGAAGGTTATGCGCAGAATCACGCTGTTTGCAGGTTGTAGAATTGTACAGGATCAGGTACACCCTGTAACCCTAACATGGGTGCAACTTGGTTTATTTACTAGCTTCTGCAGTCTTTGTATAGGGGTAGTTAAACAGTATGCAGAAACTGCTAGCGATTCATGTTTTTTCAAGGAGCATGCTATCCTTTAATTCTGAAGTGAAGAACTGTAAGATACTCCCTGTTTCCAGCAGCTTCTTGGAAAATGAATATTATTACAGGATTAACTACCTCAGTATTTCTTCTAAAACACTAGAGGCCTGTCATGCCAAGACATACAATGTTGATAATTGCATCCATATCTTTTAACTCTCACCTTATTAAAGCTTTTGGTGACCAAAAATGAACCCCCCCAAAAATTGCTACCAAGTCAGTCTATTGTAATATCAAACCCCATATTCTACCTCCAGCTGTAAGAAGAGCAAATGCCACTCAGGATCATGATCTGACTGTTTTCACTCTCTTCATGCTTCCACAGCAACCACATTTGTTGCACTACATATTTTTGAGGCTACATCTATACTTCGTCCATGCCTGCTTTTACAACCTTTTGTGACAGCAAGTTCAAGATGTTCATCGGCTGCTGCATGAACCTTCATCTGTTTTAAACTGACACCCTAACTGCTTTCATCAAGCACTCCCTACTTCTCATCTTGCAGATTTCATAATGGCAGCTCCACATTCAGCTTGTCCACTACTTTACTGACTTGGTAAATGTTGATCCTGACCCCTCCTGACATTTTTCTCACCAAACTGAGGAAACTTTGCATTGTGAGGCAGCTGCTCAATCCCATTAATCATTTCACTTGCCTTTTTATGTATTTTATCTGACAGTACCACGTTCTCCTTAAGATGTGACAATGAGGCATACCCTTAAATGCACTGCACAGAGCCACTCAGCCGCCTTTCCCCAAATTCCTAGTTTTGCCACCAAAGAACACAATGGACAAATACCCAAGCTGTGGTTTTCAGCCCAAGAACACTTTTAGCATACACAATTATACAGCCATTTTCTACTCCTCATATAACATTTTCTGTCCTCTAACTGAGCTTGCCCAGTCTATAGTGTTCCCGAGTTGTTACACCTGATATACACTAGCATCTATTCAACTACAACTTGGACAGAATGATGCAAAGGTGACTTTTTTTTGTTCTCTACTGTACAGCACCTAGCACAATATGATCCTGATTCAAGAGGCAGGCTTTTAGATGTTTGAGCTATCAGGGAACTCCTCTTCTCCCTGATAACAAAGGCCTTAAAAATATATATAATAATACGCATCATAATGCAATACTAGTCAAAGACATTATGATTAAAACACCAACTAGACTTGAGCTTAGGCACTATGCCTGCTTGATTTTCTTGTTCACATAACTTCTTTCATTTCTGACATTTTTTAAAAACAACTGCCAAAATAAATCATTAAATTTTCCACTGCCCTTTCAGGGGCACAGATATAGCCAAACCAGAACCCAGGAGGCAGCAGTCCAGACTGCAGCTCCTGTGACAAGCCTCATCTCCAGGAGGAATACAGCCTGGCTCAAGATTTGTTAGAAGCCTGCCTTTAATACAGTCTGAGGGAGTTATTGTTACTCCTGTAGAGGCATTTTTTTCCAAATACAATAATAAATAAAAAAGAAAGAAAGAACTGTATGGGTGTTGTTTTTATTTATATATGGCATAATCAGGAAATATAGGTCAGCTACAAAAGATAAAGAGTTCTGTGTATGACAACCAAAACACAGATGCTCTGTTTGTCACCCAAAACAAAAACATAATTGTAAGCCATGTGTTGCCAGTCCCCCATTTATAACATTTTCACTTCAAAGTTTCTTGTTACCTTGTACAAGATTTCCCTAATTGCTTTTCTTTCTGTTAATTTTAAAAGTAGTGATATTTTAAAGTCATCCCTACCTGCAAGGCCTCAAAAGCCGGAGTTACCCAGGCTCTGCAGAAACATTACCTATAAATACAGTTTTCCTGCATATGTACAGACATACATGTACAATTATACTTCGAGAGCAGTGGAAAAAAAATACTTATTTGAAGTTGTTACTGGAGCAAAGGAGCTCTGCTCATCTCATAGCAAGAGGCAAATTAAAACGTGTGCTTTAACCACCTAGTCATTAGTGCTGTAGCTTCACTGAAGTGCACGCGTTTGTCCACATCCCTGGTGTTTTTCATGTTTCTCAAGCAACAATATCTTATCACACACAATCGAAGGAAAATATGCAGAAGGGGTCTCAGCCTGTATAAGCCTCTCTTTATAGCCTCCATCCAACAAGCAGTGATAAACATTGAACAATATCTAATAAAAGTCACAGACATCTGAGTAATACTGGTGGCATTTAGAACTCTTCTCATATTTATGTGACTCAGAATCAGACACTGCATATTTTCAGTAGAGAATAAACAAACTCAAAGTCCTCTCTGCAGTACAATCCAAAATATTCTAGAAGTCCATCCTTTTCCACCCTTGTTGCAATCTAAAGGCAGCCAAAAGCCATCACACTTCCTTTCATGCAGAACAGAAAACATCTATGTTCTCCAAAACAGGATCCTACCCACCAAAGGTAGAGGCAAAGCCTCTTCTGATTGCATTGGGACAAATTCCTTCAACAAACCAGTGTATTTGCTCAAACCTTCTTCTTGGAAATATTCACTGTACAATCAGAGTTTAAATGCCAACAGGCAAGTTCAGTTGGGTCTAGCATATTGAAAAATGCTGTGTCACAAATCAGGGCAATTAGCAAAGCAGTCCCACTATTTAATTTGGGTGGGGGAATAACAGCAACCAGTAATTACTTTAACAGTTTTTCTTGACAGACACTTCAAAGGCCATGACAATTGAAATTAGAGGAGAGAATATATTAAAAAAAAAAAAAAAAAAAAAGAGAGAGAGAGAAAAGGGAGATCCCAAAACAAACTATGACATACTGAGAAGGTTGGCTGGGGTTACAAACAGTTAAATGAAAAACTGAAACTGGTCTGTTAAAAAAAAAAAAAAAAAAAAAAAAAAAAAAAAAAAAAAAAAAAAGCGCTGCACTATCTCATGAGCAACTGTTCTAGCTGTCTTGCTAAATTTAGTCTTTCTAAATGCTTAACTGTATCTAAGTTCCTTTTATTTCTTGGGCGTGGATAAGAATTACAGCAAGAGAAAAGTTAGTTCATGTCTCAGCTGCGTTTAGCAGCTCCAAAACATCTGTGAAATGCAAAACAGAAACAAAACACCCTTCAGCTTAAGAGTAAACCAAAACTGAACTGATAACAAGACAGTAGCAAGGGTTATCTGCCTCTATGCAGCTAAGCTCAGGTCTATTTAGTTTAAAACCTGAGGTTAGGGAATCTTCATGCTGACCTCAGCAGGTTTTGAATCACTCTCTTTTTTTTCATTGATTAGAAATGGTACCTCTGCAGCTCTCTTTTGTGCAACTTTCCAAACTTTTTTTTTTTTTTTTTTTTTGCTGATTTCAGCTTTTCTATCAGTGATACTAGGAACGAATGTACTACTTTGTCTAATTCAGATTAACATGTCCAATTTATTCAGACTAAGCATTCCATTTTTATTATAGCTACAGCCATTTCATTACTCTATGCTGAAATCATTGCATCACTTCATGAATCACCCACTGCCATGCTATCTGCAGACCAAAAAGAGGCAGCAACATAACTTACAGAGCAGGATAGCAACAGGACAGCAGGCAGGAAGGAGTAGCAAATATTACAGTCAAGGATTATTTCTACCTGATCAGCCAAAGAGAGAAGCAATATGCACTGAAATTATTCTCAGACTTCAAAGAGCCCTTCGTGCTTTACATATTTCAATTTCCTGCACACAACTTTTCAGCAGAATACTAAATATGCACAAACATGAAAGCTGATGGCCTCAGTGCTGAAGCTTGATTAAACTTGATAGACATGAGGGCCTCGGCACGTTCAAACTTTTATTTCACCTTTCTGAACAAAAGAAATTAGTGCAAAAGCATTAAGTAGATCTCCCAGTACCTACCCTCTCACTGACAGTATATTATGGAAAAAGCTTCATATTTTTTATAATTAGTATTAAAAAAAAAATGTGGCAGTTGTTTTGATAGTCTGTGCAAGAGGTGTGTTGAATGATTTACCTACCTTCTCTGTGATGTAGAAGTTAGAACTGTCAGCATGTTGCAGTGCAAATTGATCATGATTTGCAAGAGACCACCTTAGAAAGATGAAAACAAGTTAAATCACAAAATGAAACCTTAAAATAAAAAACATTTACACAACTTTACCATGATGAAACAAGTGCCTGTATGTCCCATGTATTTCTCATACTTACTCAGTCTTCAATTATGTGCTAAAAAAAAAGAAAGCACGCTTACATGGGGAAAACCTCAGTACAAATATATCCCTTAAGTTAGATATTTTCCCTTTTCATAAGCGAAACAAAGCTCTACATTGTCACTGCACTGACACTTCAGTGCTCCAAAAATAAATTGATAATGATCTGATAATTCATTCCAGATCTGTTAAAAAAATAGGAAGTATAATTCTTCGCTTGCAGTTAGCAAGATCACTATATTACTAAAAACATTTACAGTACCAGGATTTTATGCTATCTTATACAATACCCAATGCATATAGTACTAAATTGATATATTACATTACTCAAAATATTGTCTCTCTAATTCAGCATCAATTTGATGAATGTAAACTAGCTTTTTCTCTATGGTAGCGCTTGCTGGAAACAGCATTTTTTCAAATATTTGCATACCAAATCTAAAGCAAGACATTTCCCTTAGCCAGTTATTAATTCATGCTGCAGGACTTGGTTGCCACATTTTAGTTTCACGTGAGCATTCATGTCAACTAGACCAGCCTACAGCATCCAGTAGGTACTGTTTATAAATCCAAGCCACAACCAATGCAGTACTTCCTTAACTGTGGTCCTCTGTTGATCTGTGATACATTGCAAATCCAAAAATCTAAAGATAAAACAACTGCAAGGTTGAAAAGTCTAATGACTTGTCATAAAGGATATCTAAACTTTCTTCAGAATACTCATAACCTCCTGGTTGGCTTAAATCAAAAAAGTATAGTATCTAGTATGTCGTGTATGGCAGAACTTACCCATCGCAGACTTCTTTTATTATTGAGGACAGTGGTTTTTTCTGGTTAAGGAGAGAAGAAAAAAATAAAAATCACTGAATTAGAAAGGCCTGAGGTCTGAAAATAATTCCAAAACTACAGATTCCGAATAAGAAAACAAATTAGTAGCATTTATTTTTCTTTTCAATATTAAGCTTGGAAGGACCCAAAAGTTTTCTGGTGTTTTGGGCTGATAATCTAAAAAGACAGCTATTCTATACATATTCTCCATGATATTATCAGTCCTTTATGTCATCGTTAACCTATATGGCATCAACTCAGCTTCTCCACTAAGAAATCAAAGGGTCTTTTGTGTGTACTGCATCTCACTGCAGCAGAAACAGAAAATTCAGATATCAACAAAAACATTTTCCAGCAATGACAACTGAAGCAAGATGACATTCAATATTTTTAAACCTTTTAAACCTTTTTTTTTTTTTTTTTTGGCCTTTTCAGATACCATACATGTGATGACAGTAACCCTCTCTAAGTATGCATATACAGGCTCCCCTCTGATAAAACAAACTGGAAGGTGTTACAATCCCAGATGTATCAGTTCTGCTTTATTTTCTGCATCTGCAGGCACAAGCATTTGGACTGACTGAAAACAGCCCTGCTGCTTTGGGTCCCAAAGAAGAAGGAGCAGTCTAGTCTGGTGATGGTGCAATACTCTGAATGTTGCTCTAAACATAGGGTGCACACACAAGTGCTTTTAGGAAATTTCTGGGTGAAAGAAAAATGCATGTTTTTAACCTAAAGTATAAATGAAGTTAAATGGGAAAAAAAATAAAATAAAAAAGAAACAGAAAAATTTCACTTTTGGATGACTACAGGGTCTTTTTCCTCCAAGACTGGGTGACCACACAATCTATCGCATACATCTGTTGCTTTGTGAGAACTCCCCAAATGACCCACGGAGCCTCCTCTTTACTTTCAACAATCACAGTTCAACAGTTCATTGAATTCTTAAAAAAAGAAAACCGCACAGCAACCTATAAACAACCCAGAAGCCAACACTGTTACCAAAAGCAGCAGACTCCCTTTAGTGTTTATGGAAAATTGATAAAGCTAAAAGTCAGCTCAGTAGCAGGGTGTACTATGGGGAGGGAGAATTATTTTTCCTTTTGGATTTGTTTTCTAAACAGCACAGACAGAAAACAAGGGATGAAAAATCCCTGCTCACACCAGATTCAGGGAAGGATGTGTTATTTCAAGAGTCTACTGTCAACTAAATCTTTTTATATACAGGTTAAAATGTAAAATGAGCATTTTAATGGAAGATAAATGAAAGCAACTGCTGAAAGAATCCCGTCCCCTCTTGCCATACCTTCTGGGTCCTTGCTTTCCACCCTTCCTCTTTCACTGCCATTGCTGTTTTCATGTGACCACGCAGATGAGTCACACAAGGGAACCTGATCAAACTAAAAAGCGACATAGGAAAAAGCAAAGGAAAAGAAACTTTCATCTGGATCTATATCCTCATCTGACTTGCTATGTGCCTAAATGAAAAGCAAATGCCAGTACACAAGAGAAAAGGCAAGAAGCACAAAACTGTTCTCCTCTGCAGCAGCCAGCATGCACCTTCTCCATAGCATCTTCTCGCCTTTGTGTCTGCAGCTGGGACCAGATGAGGCAGATCACACAAAAGAAGGTTTTCCTCCCCACAACTTACAAAGAGAAGAGAAAAAGGAAAAAAATCCCACTGATGGAGGAGCACTGGGCTGTCCAGCTCTGGATAAGGCCCAGTTGGTGTCCAATGGGCACGTGCCGGCTTGCAGGTGAGCTACCCCAAATGGAGTGTGCAGATCTGCTTGCTGCCTCCCCTTCGCTCCACAGGATGCTCACATGTACCCCTCTGACATATTGGCTTATCTCAACTGAATTTGTACCTGGGGTATTCATTCCCTTCACAAAGTAAATTGGTATCAGCTAACAGATTTAAAACAACAGAGGACAAGAATAATTGCCTCTCCTCCCCACCTACTACAGGAAACCAGGATGAAAAGGAACTGTAGCAACCTAGACCTGCAATGATACATAGGTTGAATACAATTACTGTTAAAATCAGGATATCAGTACTTCTAAATCCTCTACCCCATCAGCTTCCACATCCTTTCTCAATGCCACCCATTTCCCTCCCCCTTTTCCAATACTATGCCACCTTTGTATTATTATTTGACATTGTTTTTTGTTCACTTTTCTAAGTATTTCATTTCAAACAAATCAACAAGAACCTGTAAGGGACAGTTCAAAAATGAAAGCAAGGATCCTAAATAATAAAAATTATTAACACAGGCAGCCTTTCAGGGTACTGCTTTGTCTTCCTGTGCTATGTTGGGTTTACATAGCAAGGTTTTGGTAGTGGGGGAGCTGCAGGGCTGTCTTCTGTGAGAAAAGCCCATCAGCTGCCCCATATTAGATAAGGGCCAGTTTCAGCTGGCTCTAAAGGGACCCGGTGCTGCCCAGAGCCGAGCCAGTGAGGGATGTTGTTTGCACCCCTGTGAGAGGAGATTTTGCCCCGGGCCAGAGCTGCAGCCCGTGGAGAGGAGCCCACACAGGAGCAGGGGGTCTGGGGGGAGCTGCCGCCCACCCGTGGGGGACCCGTGCTGGAGCAGTTTGCTCCTGGGGGATGGATGGATGGACCCCGTGGGACGGAGCCGTGTGGGAGCAGTGCTTGAAGAGCTGCTGCTGTGGGCAGTCCCCGCAGGCTCGGGTCGGGAAGGACGGCATCCCGTGGGAGGGACCCCATTGTCAGGGAGGGACCATGAGGGAGCGGTGGGGACGAAATGCTATAGACTGACCACAGCCCCCAGTCCTCGTTCCCCTGTGCCGCTTGGGGGGGGCGGAAGTGGAAGAGGGTGGATGGGGGGAAGATGTTTTCAGTTTGTTTTCTCTGTTTCTCACTTCTCTAGCTTGTTAGTAATAGGTAGTAAATTTCTCCGGTCTCCTTACTCTGAGTCTGTTTCACCCAACACGATAATTGTTATCTCCCTATCCTTATCTCAACCCTTGAGCCCTTTTCATGATATTTTGTCCCCCTTCCCCTTTGAGGAGAGGGAGTAAGAGAGGGGCTGTGGTGGAGCTCGGCTGCCCAGCTGGTAAAACCACCACGTGTCACTCTTGCCACAGTACTGAAGTGACTAAGCACAAGTCAGTTAACAGCAACAGGATGATGAAAAAGTGGAAGTCTTCTGGGACACAAAGTTTGCAATCAGTAATTCAATAGCACTAGAGTGAGCTTTACAAATTAACAAATGTAAATTAATTTACATTTGCAATCCTAATAACCTCCTGCTCCTCATAATCCTTTGGGCTCTGCTCCCCCTGCAAATAACTCTCCAGACAAAACTTCACCCCTTCCCGCAAAGCAGACAAATTGCCATCAGCACAGGAACTCCCAGCTGTGAGCAGGGCACTGCTGAAAGCAGGCAAGGGCTGCCACAGCCTCCCAGAGAGACTCTGCACATCTGCCCTGGGGCCTCCACACCAACAACCTTATTTGCTCTGCAAGGGGCAGAAGGGTGAGTGATGGGCTCCTCATTACAGGTCAATTTTATAGATATGTTTTTTTGAAACACGAAAGATGAGGTAAACATTTACCTTTGCTTTCTGCAAAGTAAATCTACTCTGCAGGCCGCTGAAAGATATGTTTGTGGGTTTTTTGGCCCAGATGTAAATATTTGCCTGATGTCAAGGAGAAAGAATATTGTTTTGATTATTTCAATCTTCACACAACTATTTTTATGGAAATATACATCATATTTTTGCAGCATTTACTTGTAAAAAGAAACTCACCTTAATATGCTTCAAAGAATTTCCTACCATCAGATAATCCAAGACAATCTCAAAGTATTCTCTTCATCAAAACAATTATTTTGTACTAGTGTCTTGTAATTGTTTTGGATGTTTTTTGCCTCTATATCCTCTCCTACACCAGGAAAATTGAAGTGTGCTTTTACACATGCTGAGGTGATCTTCTTAAAGCTTTCAGAAGATCACCTGATCTTCTTAAAGCTTTAAGAAGATCAAGCTGTAGCTTTAATGCATGAAATAACACAGATCAAAGTAAATCTTATGCTCGCTATAGGAGATAACCCCCCTTTTATCTAACATATCACAAACATCTGCACTGAACACATCAGTTAGTATAAAAGTATTTTCCTAGTGTAGGTATTAAATTGATAGCTGAAATCCAGTGGGAAACAATAACGAGGAATTACGGCCTCATGACCTGTTGATCAGTGTACACATGGAGAACACTAAGCATAGGCAGTGTTAGAATTGACAAATCTGCACACCCGGTAAAGCTTTACCTGCGTTGTCTGGTTAGTACAAGTGTCTGAGATGCTGGCCAAGTCTTGTCCTAATGACATCTACCATGCAGCACTACCTAGTCACCATGTCTGCGCCACCTGCGTATTCCTCAGAACACCTCTACAGGCTACACTAAGGAGAACACAATCCCCAGCTTGGTCTACTTTGGTACCACCCCTGCACTGTGCAGGATGCTGCTGCCTGTACAGTATTTTGTACCTCTTCTAAGGCAACTTGGAGAGCACAAACTGAGATTTCCCGCTATTTCCCCATCAGCTTCATCCTTTCATGCCTATGCCTTGGGTTTCCCATAGAGGCAACCACTCAACAGGTAGCACTAAGCATGAGCATGTTGGATGAACCCAGACCGTTGCTTTGATTTAGGGAAACTGTGGAACAAGCAAAAAAATAAAAATAAATGCTCAGACCACTCAGCGCTGCCCACGCCCTAGGTCCATTTCAATCAGCAGTACGCTGACCTGGGCTTAAAGCACTTCTAAATCACACAAAGTATTTACATGTGTGAACCGTAATGAGCACAGAAGCTTAAATCTGGGTGGAATCCTGTGTTGTATGTGCAGTTCAGATATGCTCTGATGATGCTATATTGGGGAATTGTAGATATTAGTTTCCTTTAGACCAAGGCTGAATACATTTCCTTTTCAAGTAGCCAGCAGATTCATAGCTTTGTTTTGGATAACGATCAGGATATCACTTTCCTTGCCTGAAACCTCTTAATTAGAGAAGTAAAGAGAAAAACCTTAACCCTTGCTGTTGTTAAGCCGATCACAGAAAAACAGCAGATGCAGCACATCTGTTAGCAGAAAACACCCAGTGTGAAACAAAGTTCTGTTGCTGATCTGTACATCTGTCAAAAAGCAGAATCTCAAGCCAGTAAATGTACCATTCTGTCTGTTATTAATGCTACCATTCTGCTAACAAATCTTTTAGTGCAAAAGTCATTTTTATGGCTATTACAAAACAGAAAACCACCTCTTCTCATGATCACTAGAGGCTTCACCTGTTAACTATCATATGGCAGGGACTACAGAAACAGCAGCAGGACTGTCCAGTGGCCAGCACACCAAACACCAGGAAGCCTGTCTCCTTGACTCAGTTTCACTGCTGACTTCTCACTGTGCAAGATACAAGGTCTTTCCCTTCAAGGGGAAGATCCTGGACAGCTTTGGACTTCAGCCATCCCAGCCTGCCTTCCCTGCTGTGAACCACTTTTGGAATCAACTCTCCATTGGCTACAGTGAACCATCAGTGAGACTTGACTTGTTTGTTAGGCACTGGGCAGCTGTACAGGATGGAAAATAGGATTTCCATCACTTGGGGGAGCACTGAGGGAGTGGACACTTGAAGCATGGGGGCACTGCAGCAGCCAAGACCATAGAAGCCAACCAAGACCAGGTTAGCACTACAAGGTTTTGTCAGAGCAGCAGCACAACCCAAGGCAGGAAACATTCACATCCCAGAGGGGAAACGCAAAACCCACAGTGAGTTCTGCTTGCTGATGGGAGAGCTTTTACTGGCTTAGCGTACAGCCCCTTAAGGTGGCCATTTTAATGTGCCAGGAGAAAAACTGGTATAAATATAGCAGTAGAGGTTCTGAAGAACACACGAGACTGGAGAAAAGCAGGCATTGGTTTCTTCTTCCTCTTCACCCTCAGCTGCAGTTTCCTCTGTTTCTCCCTTCCCTCCCCCAAGGACATCTTAACACTTAAATCTGTATTTCACTAGATCTAAGCATTGCCCTGCAGATCGTATATTTAAGATAAACCATCTGTAAAACAAGAAGCAGTGCTCTGGTGTGAAACACATTACTAAAACAAGCAAAACAGAATTTTACAAATTCTTACTCCACAACCTGTCATCCTAATGATCTGTAGTATCCCTTGCTTCCTTAAGTAGTTTGCAAATAGGGACACCAAAAATCTCAGTCAAAAGAGTACTAAAAGGTAATAAAACACCTAAGGCCCCACAGTTCAGTGGATTACAGGAGATTTACAACATACTTGCACCACATATTTAAAATACAATTCAGAAGACTTGAAGAGTTACAAAGCAGGACTTTAAGATGTGGCTTTTCATGTAACCACTTCATTAGGCCTGGATCCCTTTGAAAACCAATTTTAAATTCCCCCCAAACCCACAGCTCATGACTGACACATTGCTGACCTACCAGCATAGAAGGGTCTCCACATGAAGAAACTAAAATTTATACTGTAGTGTTTTGTTTTTTTTTGTGTGTGGTTTTTGTTTGTTTGTTTGTTTGTTTGTTTGTTTTAATAGTGGTCTCTTTTGTAGTACAATCTTGGAGTCCTGGAAGGAGAATTATGAAACTGAATTATGAAGTGTTCCTGGATACTCCAGTTAGCCAGAATGTGAATGAGGTTATCTTGTAATTAATTCAAGTGGTGTGTAACTCCAGGAATTTCATGATTATACATACTGTTTCCTTTAAATACAGCAGAATTAAATTTTAAGAGAAGAGACAACTGCTGTTTCTTAACAAAAATAATAATAATAATTTTAAAAGTTGCTACAAGCATCCCTGTGTCTCAATGCATGTGCTTCTGTGCAGATGCAATAACCTTACAGTTATGTTCAGCCTTCACCTTAAGAAGGCCATCAGCTGAGGGTACCAAAATTCAGGCTCCCACCATGAGGTTCTGGCTAGTAATATGGTGCTAATAAAATCAGACTCAGAGTAAAATAGGTAGAACACCATTAATTCTCATCTTGTTTCAAAAGGTGCTCTTCCTTAGCACTGTCTGTGCCATGGGTCAGGAACACTGGGACACTATTTCTCCAAGACCTTAAGGAGGGACACTATTTCAAGTGCCTTCAGGATCTATTTTTGCTTCTATAACTTAACTGTTTCCTAACATATAAGACAGCAACAAGTAGAAAATAAATAGCATTTATTAGACTAACTCAACATTTCCATTTCATTTTTCCCCATTTCTTTCACATTTTCTAACCCTTCCCTACAGCTATTGCCTCTTCAGTCTGTTAAGCTTTCTTGCTGTCTCTGTATTCAACAGTATACAACAGCTGGGTTTTTTGTGTGTTTTTTGTTGTTGTTGTTGTTGGTTGATTGGTTGGTTGGTTGTTTTTTAAGATATATTTTTCAGTCATGAGGTCCCAGCCACACAGCATAGGATGTCAGTTTGCAGCCTTAACAGACTAACCTGCCAGTAGGAATGTGGCTTTGGACAAGCCCATGGCCAGATTAATAAAACATAACATGCAACTATAACATCTTTATCCAGGATGGCTGTCTGCCACCACAGCAGAGAGCTGAAGCTCTGATGACAAATGCTCCAACCCTATAGCTCTGTACAAAAAGAAACCGTATTTTTCACCATCCATTGCAATTAACAATGATTGATTCATTATGTTAACAAAGTACTGTTTCTGTATATATGTCTTAGTGCACTGAATTATAATCAATGTATTAAAAAATCTGCATTATTCCTTCTAATATTATTCTTGTTGCTGAAGAATTTTTTTTAATCCAGAAATATAAATAAAATTGAGACCTTTCGTTATTCCAACAAAGAAAATGGTACATTAAGTTAGCGGATATGATTTCCTTTACCAGTTCTATTAATAATCCCTGATGATAATAAAACTAAAAGGATAATAAAAAATGTTAAACACTTTCACTATGATTATATGCTGGTTACTATCTGCTTTATAATCAGTTTCATCTACTGTTTTGTGAAGCTGAAATACTGACAGTAATATAACGCATTAAATGATTGTTTGTCTTTGTTTAAAACCTGGAAGCTGGTTTTAAATAGGCCCTAGCATTAGCTAACTGACTTAAGTTAGACAAGTGGGTGTTTTTGAAACATCAGCCACCTTTTGGCTCATCCACTTTTGGATCAATTTCCCAATTTTGGAGTAAGATTTCATATCGTTTTACAGGTCTATGGGAAGGAGGTAAGTACCCCTCTCTTCCTTCATGCCCTTGGCACTAACCGCTTGATTTTAAGAGTTGAAGTCTGCGGCCAGCACTAAGGATTGGGAGTTACACTTCACGGCACAGCCTCTTGTATAAGCAGAAGTCAACGTCTCTTCCTTCTTCAGTACCTGAACAATTTTGGTGCTCACTAATACTGCATACATTTAGATTCATGCTGCTAGGATCATATTGGTATACTGCTATTACTAGTGACAGCACTTGCAGGAACTACAGCTGTTCTTAGTCAACACACATTGTAGAAACGATGTGCCACTTTCTCTTCTCTAATTAAGCATTTCACAACCCCTTTTGAACTGCATCTCTCCCTGCAGTTTGAGAAACACTGAACTAAATCAATTAACACTCCCTAAGGGTCCAGATTTAAGGTCTGAAACTCCAAACAACTTGAAAAGTCCCTTTAAAAAATCTCTTTGGTTTCCTCTTAATATGCAGTGAAGTGCAATGACTTCTCTGAAGAAAAGAAACAATTAAAATGGCATTTATAACATACACTGGCAGAAGAAAAGAGACAACAATAACTTGAAACACACTCGTAAAAGAAACTTGCTGACTAAGTCTAAACCGTAGAGAAAGCGTTAATGTAAAGCAGCCCCTGCTTCCCCCCACCACATGATGCTCTGCACTGTTTTAACAAGAAATTTTAATTTGACATTGCTCCTGTAAATATTGCCCACTAGACCAGATTATACTTTGAACAGCATTGTACAACTGTTTGGGGTTGGTTTGCTTTCTTTCGTAGAGCAAAAGTAAAGATTCACATCTGCTAAAATTAAATCTGGAGGAAGAGACTGCACGGCCAAGTTTAATTATAAACTGCTCCTTTGTGTAGCACCAGTGTTTACCTCCAATGGTCAGGAAGTTCATCCCAGAGTTTAAAGAAACCCTGGTTTTAGTACAAAACATTATTATACAAAACACAAATGGATTTGAATGGGTAGGCTAAAATAGTTATCATCCCCAAATATCCATCTTGTGCCTCTCCTGGATGAATGAAAAGAAAGGTTAGGCACTTAGGCTGGCTCAGCAAAGCGCTTTATTATATATTGTTAGTGCAGGCAAAGAGCCTCCCTAACTTAGTGAGACAAATTTTGTCTGCTTACCATTAAAACCATCATTGATGAGCCCAAGTCAACAATTACACAGAAACATAGTACAAAGCATCAACTAGAAAAGGTCTGTACATCAGCGTTCAGGTTGTCAGAAGTCATGCACCTGAAGGAGAGATATTCAACAAAGTTCACTAACATTTGCTGGGAAAAGAAGTACTCATGAGCTCTTCTCAGGCCTAACACCTTCCAATACACCGATGTCAATTACTGTGGCTTCACAATAACTATTTTGAAACTATCTTACTCTCTTCATTGCTAAGCAAAATATGCATAAAAGCAGAAGGTGAACTGGGAATACTGTGCAACTGAGTATAAATAAATGCTTCCATGCATATACAAAAAGCAACCTTAAGGTACATATTTTTTGTAGTGTTTTCCACGGTGTTTTTTTCGATATTTGGAATAGTTTCAGTACACTGAAAGACAAAGAGCTTGCATTATGCTAGAGTGAGGTGATTTTTTTGCTTTGTTTTGTTTTTGTATTTTGTCTTTAATAATACACTCCTTTTTAAACACTGATTTTCTTGCTGGTAAGAGATAAGAAAGGGAGGAAAATGGTAGAGCAGATCAAGTGTTTGGTGGTTTCAGAATGTGTATCATAGGGTGCTTGAATGGGCAGATCCCACCTAGGAGGCAAGCACTGTACTCTTTGGCTGCAGTGCCTTGGCCAATGGGCAATTCATTTTTCTGCCTTCCTTTTCCTTGCTGCCCTTTATCATCTCAGGGAGCAAGCCATCTGAGGTACACATCATCTTCCCCACTAGAACTCTTCAATTAAATATATGTTTTAAGAGAAACAGATTGGGAAAAAGTTAGCATCAAGTTAACCAAAAGCAGAGCTGTGTGTTTACAAGTATGCAGTACCCCACAGGTTTTTAAGGCTCATGCCCACATTTGTCCCATTCCCAACAACAGCAAACATGCAGATTTGTGTGTATGCGTATGAAGAAAGGATGCGTCTCTCCCATCTTCATCTCTTGTCATCATATCCACATTTGCCACGTCAGAAAGGCAAGGGGTGAGCTCCTTAACTCTCATTCCTCCTTTTCCCCCCAAATGAGGAGTTAAGTTGCTGTTAGCCTTCTCCCCTTCAGCCTCAATTTCCCTCTTCTCTCTTCCCACAAAGTGGCATGAGGAAACTGGCCAACAGCCTGGCTGGCCCTCACAGGCTGGCTAAGAAGAGGGGCACCCCACACAAATCAGCACTCCTTTTCCTTGTCCTCTATAAATCTTATATAACAAAGGTAAAAACGAAGGTTCCAGGACAATAAGCTTGCATTTTAGATAAGGCATGAGTTTCGGCTGGAGAGTCACTTTAAGGCCTTTTGTAAATTAAAAACAATCATTTTGTTATTATTTTGCTGCTGCTTGAAAGGAGACTGAAAACTATTAGATCCTCTTCATCCCCACCGTACTTGGTAGCAATGAGCTGTTGTTCACCATGACTAACATGCATCTTTCTCTGAACACAGTGTGCACAGTGTCTCTCATTTGTTATATAAGAGGGAAAAAAAGTAAAACATTCTTCACTCCAGAAGGCAAGAGATTTGTATCTGCACAAATATGCTTACTAAAAAATTTTAGCAAATGAAAATGGAAAAGCACAGTGGCTCTGGAAAACAAGCCACAAAGTACTAAATACTGGGCACCCACCACAGTGGGGTTAACTAGAAGTGAAACTGCACTGCACAAAGAAAGTAGGATCCTATTTCAGTAAAACATTTTCAGCATGAATTCAGATTTTCTCCTCTTCAATAGAGCTTCATAATGTTCTTGGTCCCTGGATACATTAGGGTCTAAACACACTATTAAATACTTGCAAGCTTTCCTTCACTCTGAATACTATTTACAGAAATAATTATTCTAAACAGGTAGCATTCTGTAAGATTTCAGTACATTATGGGTACGTAGTTAAATTTTAAAGAGGTTGCTTTTTAATATTAATGCATGTGCCACAAAAAACAATCTCAGGGAAGTCCAGAACATAAAATGCAGCACTTGTATAACTTGAGCTCTTCCTCCTGTGCCCCCCTCCAAATTACCTACATGAAAGTTTAATTCATAAATTTTATTTTATTAATTTCTGTACACTGCCTCAAATCATTCTCATCCTTGTGGCCACTGCACTAGAAATGACCGGGGAAACAGGACAACCCATGAGGAGCCCACAAGGAACAGCAAAGACTCCCCTGCTCAGAACATGCTACTGCTCAAGTTCCAAAATCTGCACTTGCTGCAGCCATTCAGCATGATCATACTACAAATACATAGCACTGACTGTAAAAATTTGAGAAGACTTTCTGCCAATAGATAACAACATTACCACAATTTTACAGCTGAACAAACTAAGGCACAAAAGTGTTAAGTGGGTCACACAAGCAGTGAACGTATCATTTAAGAACCTGTTTAAAAAGAAAAAGCAAATCCAAAAACGTGGCAGAACACATCAAAAATTATAAGCAGTAACACAGGAAAAGGGTTACACCCCTTATAAAAACACCTTATACTGCATATGTACTCACAGAAACATGCACATATAAACAAACATAATATACATATACACACATACATATGTACATGTCCCGTCTCTCCCTATAGATGTACATAGGAGCACACATGCACAGGCACTTACTTGATCAATTTCCATCAACTTGGGGAAGGCACCTGGCCATTCAATCGCCACCTTCACTATATCAGCAGGAGGGGGCATTGCGACGCTGCTGTTCTTCGGAGCCAGTACAACTGGACACTAAATACTGCAGAGAGCCTCTCTCATTCACACCTGCAGGGAAAAGGGAATTAAAAAAAAAAAAAAAAAAGACACAGCAGCTCAGACAGAACTCTACCACTGCTGCTTCATTTCCTACATTTTGCCTGGCTGGGCAGGTGCATGAAAACATCTATGTATATGGATGTGCAAGAGCACAAGAATCACACATGTTACAAAAGCAAACAGAGGACACAATGCCACGACACACTGCACAGCCAGACAGCCTGTTCAAAAGATGGCTGAAACACTGAAATGTACAGTGAATAATAGGCATGCATTAGATTTAAATAGACAAACTATTTTTAAATATTATTAAATATGCTATTGGGGTAAAGCGACAAACTAGAGGAAGCTTCTATTACGGTGTCACTCCTTGAGTCCCAGGGAACGTGATCGCATCGGTTACAGCTCGCGCTCCAGAAGAAGAGATTGCCCAGGAAGTTATGGCCAGGAAACACTGTTTCTTTTAACTATAGCAGTGATCTTCTGAGTGTTCACAAATAGATCACTGCACTATAGCAACCAGGATGTCAGGAAGAAGGCAGAACACAGCAGTTTCCACATATACATATACACACACAACCTCACCTAAGTAAGTCAAAGATACCGTAATATAAATACCTCTTTATGGTAAATCTCAGACAAGAATACACAAGGATACAGTATACATCAACAATGATACCAGACAGCTACATAAAACATTCACAGTTCTGCAAGAACATGAATGTCAATACGATCGTATGTCAAATAGGACAGCCTGTGAATTTTGGAGAAGAATAGGAAAGCGGAACAGGCAAATCCTCAGGCTTTGCAGAATTTAAGTTCTGTCTCTTTTTGGCTCACTGAAGTTTGTAACCTTGCAACAACAATATGTATTTTGCAGAGAGGAGCAGTGCATCTCTGAGCTTGCAAGCAAACCTTCCTTACCCCTCTCCCAGCTCAGCAGCAGGATCGCCACTGAATTAGCAAAGCTCTGCAATTGTCAGGCACAGCACCTTGTGCAGACAGCAACATGCTCACTTGCTTTGCCGAGCCCTCCATTTAGACTGTGGCATTTCCCACACCTTCTCTTGAGACCTAACTGAGCACTACCACATTGGGCAAAATGAAAGAAACGGCAGAAATCCCCAGAGGTGCAGCCCCCTTCTTCTTAGAAGAAAAGAAAAGGAAGTGGTGAAAGCATGGACACGTTCTCATACATACACCCTTTAGAAGAGCTAAGGCAAGGGATAAGCTGACAGAACATACCAGACAAGACATCCAAAAGCCACAAACAAGTACAGGAAATGAAATAAAAAAAGTCTCTAACCACCTTCCACTGCTGCTTCATCTTAACCCAGACTAACCATGAACTCTTCTCCAACTACAGCAGAAACATAAACTTGGAGCAGCCTGAGCAAAACCATGAAACCATGCTTTCATCTAGAAATTTTGTACCTCCATCTTCCACTGCTTACAAGCTGGCCCTGCCTTCATGCATATGGCTCTATCTAACCCCCAACATGTGTCTTCTGGTCTAGTCTGCAAAGGCCCAGCCCTCCTCAACCTCCAGCCCTGCTACATTCTATGTGGACCTCTCAACACATACAAAAAAAATATATATATATAAAATTATGAACTTCAACGCTGCAGCAATTTATTTTCAACAATGGCAGCTCTGATGCTGACAACATCACACATCATCACAAAGCAAAGTGCAAGGCAATAAATAAGACAATGGATGGTCTCTAAATAAGACTGTATTGCAGGAAACGCCTTGAAAGGCAGAACAACCTTATCAAGAAACGCAGTGACAGTGTCTGCATTGGTACATGCACAGAAGCTCCTGCTAGATATTAAAGGGACCAGGATTAAACACAATTAAAGCAACTGACTGGCTTGCTGGTGATTAAGAATGGTCAGATATTCACTGCTGATTGCAGCTTCTCCATTAGAGCCCAAATAATACAAAGCCCCCATCACCTCTCCCCTAACATCCCTTGCTCCCACTGTTTGCATCTTGTGTGAGTGCTCCCCTGGCTGTGTAGCATGCTGACTCAATTCATTCTAACTAGCAAAATAATAATAATTATAATTTTGGTTGCCTGCTTTTTGCCATGTTTTCCAGTCAAACAGCTTCCCAGGGGTGGCCCAACTTGGCAGGGAAGAAGCAAGACCTGTTGGCAGCAGTGAGCTGTTAATCCACCTCTACAGTAAAATGAAACTGAGACCTTCGCGCCTTTTTGCTGACACACTTACAATGACGGCATTTCCCACCTCCACAGCAGAAAAGTCCCCGGTAGTTTCAGTCTGGTGGTTTGGTGTTAAACTGTCTGCAATGATTCAGCCAAGCTGGCTGCCAAGGTACCTGAGAGACCTCTCCCTGCATTTCCTGGAAAACACGGGGTTCTCTGGCAGGAAAGACACTGGACATTCCCCCTAGGGGGTTAGCTAACATAAAGCTCGCTGTGAATGCTGGAAGAAATGCTTTGATTCACAACTACTAGCCATGACTGTGAAAGCAAAACAACAGCACACAGTAATAAATTTGCAGAAAACTTCCACACTCACATGCAAATGTGAACACTAGCCCTCATTTTCCTCTAGCGAGTTGTGGTCCATCTTAACAAGTCCCACAGAAAGGAGGCAAATGGTTTAAGAAACAACAGTCGAGAAAAGCAGATTGTAAGTTAATCACATTCAGCAATGGAAAATGATCATTTGCATTCCAAGGCATGGTGCTAGAGAACTCTGTCACAACGTTCAGAAGGCAATTTCAGTGTGTCTAGTTTTTAATGCAGGCTAGCACTAAAGATGTCCTACATAATTATAATTAATATATGCATGCTTATACGGTTACAAAAGACAAAGCAAAGTGATAGATCTTTAACCAATACAAATGGAGGTAATTCAACTTCTCCCACTAGGAGAAGGCCACCTCAGAAGCATCTGTGTACTCTGAACGCTGAAAAGCATATACAGAATTGTCACTACAAACTTCTTTCCTTTCTGTTTCTTGGTGGACGTCCTAGTCACATGTGCTCAGACTTTTTTCCTAGCTATTAGTCTTATGATTTCCACACAGAATCTGAAAGGTAATAGAATCTGAAAGGTAATGTGGTTTTGTTCTACCTATGTGTCAATGCCAGAAACATACATGTATATATATATATTTTAAGTCAAAATAGATGTTCATTTGTCATCACAAAATTATGATTGCAAAGAAAATTCTGCAACCTACAGTGCAGAAAATTATGAATTACCTACTACTTATTCCACTGGTACACTGTGTTAGGCACTGCCCAATACAAAATGAAGGCACGGTCCCTGGTGAGAATTTTTTACTAAACTGGAATCAATTCAAATGACATGAATGAAGAACCAGAACCAAGTTCAACTGCGTTTTGTTATGCCAGCAGCAGTCAAACAGCAGAAGGACAAGGACATCACTGAAGGGTTAGTAACATATTTTTCTCGAGTACAATTCCCTTCTCCCTCCTAGTGGGATCTGAGAAGCATTGCTCATTTTTACAACATTCATCTTCAAGTTAAAACCTAAAGGCAATACAATGCATGTGTGCATACAACTGTATGAGGTAGAGGAGAGGTCTGAGGGAAAAGAGGGCACATATCATTCGCCTCAGTGCATGCATGCAGCTGTAACCTGGAAGAGATTTAAGCAACTTCCACACTCAGCAGCACACTATTTTATAATTTCAAGGAGGAGAAAAAACAAACAAACAAACAAACAAACAAACAAAAACACCACAACAAAAGATCCCTACTGCTTTAGCATGCCTTCTTACACAAATATATTTTTCAGAACTATGACAGATTAGTCCATTAAAGTGCAAATTCTGCAAGTTATTATTACCAACTACAGTATATTCCTGCATCTCAACTACATTCTGCAGTGCTTCCAGTTGTTTACTAAGTCAAAGTAATAAACACTCATGTTGGAAATCAAGGCATGTTAAATTTAATGCAAAAAATGCATCAGCACGCACATGCCAGCTCTCACTTTACCTACCTGGGTCTGAAGGATTAATTCACTACACATGTCAATAAAACTTATTTACCTTTTACCTTATTTACCTTTCCTGTCTATCTATGCCTTGCATGTGGAGACCAGGATTTTATTCGAGTATGAAATTAGCTTTCTCCGAAGAACATGCTTTGTCTTAAACTTGCTTTGCCATTTCCCTGGCACATCCCATACAAGGATCCAAGTGCTTTAATACTTACAGCTATCAGAGTACGTCTCCAAAGAAACAAACTGTATTCTTACTCTATGGACATGAGAAAAAATGAAGGCTACGAGGAGTTACGTGACTAGAAGTTTTAGTTGTGTGTGAAAATAGCAGCCTACAACAGCTCATTTCTTCTTTTACAGAAAAGAAGAAATGCGACATTCAAACACGGAGCCAGGTCATTTGATGAACAGCAGAAGTAGGGAAGCAGATGATTTAAAAACAACTAGAGGAACACCACATGCATTCGGGAATGTAATAAAACGAAGCATGTGTTTCACCTCTCAGATAAAAGGCAGCGTCTGGAGGGATGACCTGAAGCCTGCCCTCCCCACCGGCAGGCAGGTTGCCCCACACTGCTCTCTCTGTGCCGTGAGGCAGCTCCACGGAGGCGGCTGATGGCCGAATGCTGCCTGGCCGTGTCCGAACCCACTGCACAAACCCAGCACTAGCGCTCCTCCCAGGCCCTTACATAACCGTGTCCTGTCAGACCTTGTCAGCCTCCTCCGCTGCGCTCCGGCGGCCCCAGCCAACAGGAACCAAGTGGCAAGCTCTTTCAAAAGGTCCCCCGGGGATCACGTCTGATTAACCATTTTAGAAAGGTAATCCAGCACTAGATTAATACCCCCAAGAGAGTTATTTTTGGAGTTAGCCTGCATGACTGAGCAGCCGAGCCTAAGGAGCACTAAATACGCTCTGCCATCTCTGCAAGGACTGAAAACAAGGCACAGGAGCCAGGGGGCTGGATGTACACTTCATATACATAAAAAAGCTTTCATGCTGGCTTCTTGTCTGTTACAGGCTCAGCGTTATCCACCTCAAACTAGACAGAAGTCACAAAGGCCCAGCAGACCCACATCAAAAAAAAAATCCCCAGATGCTGTGCCACAAATGGAAAAGAAAGGTCTACAGGAGCCATGAGCTATATTCAGCCCAGAAAGCCAACCGTACCCTGGGCTGCATTAGAAGCGTGGCCAGCAGTCGAGGGAGGTGATTCTCCCCTTCTGCTCCACTTTTGTGAGACCCCACCTGCTGTACTGGGTTCAGCTCTGGGGCCCCCAGCGTAAGGACATAGGAATGCTAGAGCACAGCCAGAGGCAGGTCATACAGATGATCAGGGGCTGCAGTACCTCTCCTATGAAGATAGGCTGAGGGAGTTGGGGTTGCTCTACCTAGGGAAGAAAAAGCTCCAAGGAGACCTTTCAGCAACTTTCCAGTACTTAAAGGAGGCCAACAGGAAAGATGGGGAGAGACTTTTCATCAGGGAGTGTAGTTATGGGACAAGGGAGAATGGTTGTAAACAAGTGTAAATTTAGACTACATATTAGGACAAAATTCTTTACTCTGAAGGGTGGTGAGGCACTGGCACAGGTTGCCCAGAGAAGCTGTGGATGACCCATCCCTAGAGGTGTTCAAGGCCAGGTTGGATTGGACTTTGGGCAACCTGGTCTAGTGGGCATCATCCCTGCCCATGGCTGGGGGAGCTGGAACTGACTGGTCTTTATGGTCCCTTCCAGCCCAAGCCGTTCTGTGATTCTACTTGGAATACAGGCAAGCAGGCTGTCTGGTTTTGCTTCTAGAGACCATATTGAAACATGCTAGAAAAACGTGGGTACTTAATTAATTTGAACTCCCCTGCTTCTTGGAATACCATGCTCCTTCTACTAAGAAAATCTGAGTTACACACCTATAATTTAGGAAATTGAGAAGAACTAAAAACTTGGTTGTGATTATTCAAAGAAAATGAACTATTCTAGCAGTTTAATTAACACTCATATACCATCCAGTCAGCTAAAGATACTGTTTACTAAAGATGTTAATATCAAAACTCTTCAAGCTAGAGATCAGGAAAGTACCAAACCACTCACTCAAATATTCAAAAAGCTATTCCAAGGGGAAAAAACAGTTACAACATGACAGTCAAAGAAGTTATATTTAGCTTCACAATAAGTTTGATTTTTCAAATGTGTTGAGAACCTATCTAGCATATCAAATCAGAACAGGTATTAAGCAAACAAAACCAAATACTAACCTGCACAAAGTGTTAGAATTAATCTAAACTTCTCACAGTTTATCAGGGCTTGCTGCTTAATTTGGAGATGTTTCTTGTCATTGGGTTCTAACTCCAGATGTTTGTAAACTGAAGCAAGCAACAACAACAATAAAAAAAATCAAGAATTCCATCTGAATAAAATTTACTTTTCCTACCTCTCAATGTAGTCTCACATAACCTGAGAAATAAAAGCAATGGGGGAAAAGATTAAATCTCAACTCCACCCAGTGCTGCTGCTCTTACTGGTAGGAAAAAAATCAGCAATAAGAAAGCTATGGAGAAAAAGAAAAAAGGGAGTTGGTACCATGAAATTAACTAAAATAAGGCAAAGTAAATATAATGACTCCAAAGAACAGGTACAATTTCTTGTGGAGTTCGCAATGTTTCACCTAAGAACACTCCAAAGGAGTTCGTTGTAATTGGAAATAGAATAAGTTTATTACAGGTTGGCTGAAAATGCATCAAAGAGGTTCAAGAGAGAAAGTTCATCAAGAGTTCTGTGACCCAGGAAATCAGTTTTGAATTGGATTCAACTAAGAGTAAAGAAAGAACAAAAGGTCACAGTCTTCCTTTCTATCACCAACGTGATCTGGCTATGGTACTTGGGATTTTCCTGGCATTTTGATAAATCAGAGGGTTAGAAAGAGCACACAAAAGAGCATCTTCAGTCAAGATGATGACACTTGATTGCTTCATTTCAGCAGAGACTGAATCTAGGCAGCGATGACTGGCTATATCCCAAAGAAAGCAGCAGATACAAGAAGATAAGCTCAAGGTTGGGAGACGTTCTAAACCATGCTAGAAGCAAGATCAAGAAATAGCATATAACAAACTGCGTGTGCTTTTTTTAAACCTTATTGATGCTTATGACATATGGAAGAACTACTGGTATAGTCAGGAAGTTAGCAGTCAAATGGAGGAAGAGAGGACAAATGCATGAATACTAAAGGAAATAACCAAGTTAGCTGACAGTACACAGACAGGATGTCAAAGGCTGAAACAAACAATTATTTTCTGAAGAAATCATTCTGCAAAGAAAAGTAGATTGGAAAAGAGATGCACACTGATACTCCACAGTAAGTCAACTGAGCCAGATGCTTATCATCATGCTCACAAGAAATAAGAGAAGCAGCAAGCAAAATATCACTTATCATTATGAGTCTGATACGGTAACAAGTTTAAGAATCCAGCCTTCTGCTTAGGGCATTGATACTGCACTTCAAAGATGACAAAAAGCAAAAGAAAAAACACATTTGTCAATCTTGCAGCAGAAAGCAGTTCTGTCTACACAGGTATTCCTACCAGTGCTGTTTCATTCATAACTACTGAAATAAATGCATCAAAACAGCTAACAGTCAGACACACACACACACACACACACACAAAAAGTCCATATGTTCCTGACTTAAGACCACCATACAATTCCTAATTCTATCCCTGTCTAGCAAGGCACCTTGCTCTCTGCTCTTAACACACATATTTGCAAAGAACAACTTGCCCCATCACTTACAGACTTTCCAGTGCCTGCACTCCGAAGGACGTTGAGCAAAACAATGAAACTGCACATGGAAAGTAAAGTTATGGCCACCCAGGGGAAAAAATTAAAAAAAAAAAAAAGAAAAAAAAAAGATACTTAATATTGGAGACCTTGTCTATTCCTAAAACTTGTGGAATAACTTGAACTATTGTGCATTAGAGAGACCATCTCCAACAGATATTTGTTGTTGAGACTAATCTGGCATTTTAATGGACATTAGCAAGCCCACTTTGGAAACAGGAATACAGAGATGCTAAGGAAGGAAATGTCAACACAGTCGCATCCCAAAACAACTACAGGGCAAGCTCCGGGTTCATCCAAGCAGAATGCAGATTGTGATTTGTCGGGAAGCTAGAGACCATTCAGAAGTAATGTGACGACAAGGTAACAGCCGTGCCAGCACTCTGCTCACCCAGTACACTTCCAGAGGTGATGAACCCTGTGTGCATCTTGGTGAACTGCCTTAAGCATGACATTTGGTAATGGGAGATTTGAGTGTTTTAACAGGAGACTATCCCTTGCTCATCTGTCCATTACAAAACCACAAGTAACAGTGACCCTGCTTGAGCAGGATGGTTGGCCAAGATGACTTCCACTAGCCCTTTCCAACCTCAACCTTTCTGTGATTCTATTCCGTACATTGATGTAATGACCCCAAGCACTCGAAGTCGTAGCCTGCCCATCTGTGTTCAAATGTTTTGCCTTTTCTGCACTCAGATGTGTGTACAATGAGCAAAAAGGGCAGCTCTTTTAGCAGGCTGCCTTCCATGTGATAGCAATGTTCTCTAAATATAATAAAAATGGCTGTCAGTTTTAACTTCAGAACAACAATCTCTCTAACTCTTACCAGCCAGCAATTCAAGAGCACTCATTCAAATAATCCCAGTCTTCTATAACTTGAACTAAGATCTTAAAGATCAAGATGAAACTATTTCTGACAGGAAAACTACTGTAAATTGCTTTTGTGTTATAGTCCAATACATCACATTCAAGCACTCAATATAGTCTGCGGTCACCCCCTAGTTTTATTGTGCATTATTTTCCATGTTAAAACCCACAATGCACAGGGAAGGAGGATGGAATGATGCAAACGTCATCCATTGAGAGATTTCAGTCGTGAGCTCCAGCGATTCAAGCTATTTAAGCAGTGGACACCAGTTGAGAAGATTACTGTCTCTCCTTTCTCATGGGGACAGTAGAACATGTGATGTGTTCACTCCCAGATTAAAACCCACATATGAATTTAAAAACCCACTGAATCTAATTTATGCTAACATGCCAGCCTATGATAAAAAAAAAAAAGGAGGGGTAGGGGAAAGGGCACCAATTCAGCCACTGCTGAAACCAAAGGCAGCTGTTAATTTAAACCAAAGGCAGCTGTTAATCAGTCCTCTGTGTAACTATCTGAAAAAAAAGCAGCAATAATTTTACAGTCAGAATCACCATCTTGAACATAACTCATTAAAAATATTAGCCAATTTACTTCACTGCTCAGGTAAGAAGCCATCATCAATTAAAAAGCCACATTTGTAGGATATATGATCTGCTTTGCTAGGTACCTGACTTCTATCTCATAAGTAACTATAATTACAAAGGTTCTCTAAGACTCCCCAAATGGCTTTGGCTAATGCTCACCATCAAAAGCTGATGGTGGCACAGCTGTGTTTCTGTCTCCAAGCTCTGGATGAAGCTCCTGCTCCAGCGTCTCTGGGAACATGCACAGCTATGCCAAGAATGAGCAAAACACTTGCTGCTTCCAAATTGTCTAATCTACGAACTGCGTGCTTAAACCTTCCCACAATACACCCATAGAGATGACATGACCAGCACTGTCTGCATGCTGAGGACTGAACTGTGCCAGCCACACTATTCTGCAAAATAACTCGTGGCAGTTTCCTTCTCAGGAGCCAGAACATCAGTTGTCACTGATTGCTGCTGCAACTCAATTGACTTCTATCAAAACATCCATTCAAAATGAACCACCACTTGCTGTGTGATGCTGTTCTGTATTATCTTAACAACAAATTGAGTGCCTCAAATATTTTAATACTCTCAATTCCACCCCAGAGCTATTACCAAGTATTTTACCTGCTAAGAACTTACAAATGCCAGCTACAGGACAGGGAGAGCCTGGCAGCAACAGCCAAGAGGACGTGATGTCCTTGCTGTATAATAACCTGAATACCTCTAACTAGATAGAAAAAATGAATCCTCACAACCATTCTATGTTAAAAATATTGTAATACATAGCATCATCCTGAGCCATCATCCTTACGATTTCTGCTAAACTGAAATCTTTTCACTCCCACACCCTCAGGCTCCTGCCATTCGAGGCCCAGTTCCCCAGCAGCTCTTACATCTCCATTGCCCCTGTGGCACAACCTGGCCAGCAGGCTGGTTCAGAACGATGAAGCGCTCAAAAACTAACCCCAGCAAAACAAAGACACATCCAACACTCATCCACCTGAGCATCATCAGGACAACAATAAAGAATGGGTAGGGGCAAAGAGAAGAGCAGGAATAATCTGCTTGTCTTAAACTGTCATGGAAACACTCTGAGCCTGAAAAACAGATTTATTTCACCTGTGCACAGTCCATGGCGCATAGCTGAGATTCAATTCAGTAGCAGAAAATGATGTAAAAATATGCAATTACAAGCTCATTACAGTATGTTTCATTAACTCAATGAGCTCCTTTATAATTGTAATAGACATTAAAAGATTAAAGTATTTGGATAAAATCCAAATACATTTATAGTGCTCTGCTGATTGCTGGAGTTCATAATTTTCACAAATAAAGTAACATCCCTTCACTAACTCCCCTGTGAGCATAACCACTGTTTTATCATTCTTGCTTTCAGACTTCAGCGTTCCCAAATTAAATTTCGCCACTGCACTTGGGGTTGAGGGGTAGCAAATCACTGTTCACTTAACTGTCTAATTCAATATGACACAGTTAGAAGTGTTTTCAAATAGAGTTTCTGACTGAAGTTGGCAATTTTGAACTTCCAATAGGGTTAACACCTGGCTGAAAACCTCTTTGTGTGAAAATGCCAACACTAAAAGAAAGCACAAAACAGTATCCCTGTCACTTTTTTTTTTTTACCCGCTTGCAATAGTAATATAACATCAATAGATCTCTAATATTCAAGTAATAAATGTGACTGTTGTTAATCACTTTAAAAACAGAATGGGCTCCTATTTCTCCCTTCAGTACAATACTTCTTGCTCTGTTTTGAAGATCAAAACTTGGCTTTTATGGGTTTGGCAGCATGGTGACAACACTAAACACAAAACTCTACCCACTCTCATTTTACTCTACGTTATGTGATATTCACATTTGCATTGAAAGCATAAGCATTTCCAAAAAGTGGCAATGCCCACCTCTACTAGAAGGGTGCTCCAAGTCATCATCCCCCATTCATGCTTCCCTACAGCACAATGATGCTTCACATTAGAGGCTGTGCAGACTTGATGCTGTGTCCACAGAACTGTGGCCACAGCCTACCAGAAGACCAGCTGTGTGGATGGACTCCTCATCTCTGAAGATCAGGAGTTGAGTCCCATTTGTATCTTCCTATCATATGAGTTCTTCATAGTTCTCCTATTGTATGAGTATGATATTCCCAACATGGGATTTTGCTCTGCTGTGAATTAATGCAATTTCCTTCTACTTTGCCTGGAAGACTACCCCAGTATGTAGGGCTCCAAGATACGTTCTCCGCAGCATGCAATTCCTCGTTGCCTCCCCCGATCTGGCCATGCAAAACTTAAAACAGACTGTGTACATGGGAATATGAAGGAAAAAAAGTTTTTCAAGTTCCATTTTCGCAAGTGCTACTCTCCAAACTCTGGAGCAGGTTCCTACCAGCCACACCTTCATAAGCTCTTTTCTTGGGGTGTAACATCAGCAAAGAATTAGGTGGATTTCAGTGTTCATCTCTTACCTTGCTGGTCTCACCTGCTGTCCCAACAGCTTTGACTAGGACTAGAAAGAAAACTCCACATGAGGCTGAAGGTCTGACCTGAAGGGAATTCTGAAGGAGCAGTATACCCGAAGTACCAATATGCCACGTAAGTGTCCAGGACAAAGTCTAACGCTCCCATTTAAACAAGGGAGAAAACCGTATTTTTGCATTTGCAAAATAAATCCCCTGAGACACAAAAAACAGATTGTTATTCAACCTTAGTGTCATTGAGAGAATGTAATCTTGCCAATTCATTAGCAGCTAGTGCAAGATACACCAGAGAAAAATAATAAACTGGGGAAAAAAGAAAAAAACTGCAAACAGATCTTACATCTACCAAGTTTATTCTCTTTAATCAGTGCTGTGGGGAAAAGAACTCCCTACCACACATAGGTAATTACACTGTTAAAAATGAACAGAAAGGCTGCTTCAAAGAGTAGGATGTTAAACTTAGGACCAAGAACACTTGTGTTTAATTGTCTTTTATTCAAAGGCTGTGTGTGTGGCCACGTACTTGCCCTTTGGCCCTCTGTGCCTCCACCAACCCACAACTATAAAATGGGGCACTACACTTCCTTAGAGAAGTTGTGAGGCATTTGGAGGCTACAGGGGTGTGTATCTAAATCAGACTGACTGATCACCCAGAACAGGCAGCTGCTTTATTTATTCATGTGTTTGGACTGACTACTTGCCTGGTTCTTTCTGCATTTTAACCTCGCCAGCCCTCAAGGTCCAAGGGGAACAGACTGGCTTACATCCCTATTTCTTGCTACTAGACAATTTGAATATGACACCTGTCATACAAATAAGTAATAATATATATTTTTTTAAAGATGTAGAAGTGAAAGATGTTTCTGACAGACTCTGAAGATGCAATCTGTGCTTCTCAGCATCTCAGAGCACAATGCTGCAGTTACCCTTCACACCAGGCTGCTCACAAGAATACCAGCTTTTGTGCTGGGACAAAAAGGGGTAAACCATTTTGTGGCTATATTTATTGGCCAATGCCTTCGAATTCTCACTCTGCCAAATTAAAAAGTTTCATTACCAGCATAAAATGAAAAATATATTTCTAGGTAGAATAATATAAAACAAATTAGCAAGGGAGACTATTTTTTTTTCAGGCAAAATAAAAGCATCACCACTATATTCATTTGAGACAAGACAGAAAGCACAGAACTTGCTGTAGGGAGCAAGCCCGAAGTCTCATTACTAATTTTCTTTACATTAAAAGCTCTTTTTTGTCACCTGAAGAATCCCTGAGGCATACACACAAATGTCTGCAGAGCCAATCAAAATGCAAATACTCCAAAACAGCCCAGCAAGCAACAACCACTAGGCTCCTTACTGCCTTCTTCCTTATCTTCAGGCTTTCACCATTTAGCACAGGGGACTTTGCAAAACACCATATGCTTTGGTTTTAGAGCTCTGAAAGTTTAATCTGTCCTCAACTGAGAAAAAAAACTTGTCATCTGGCTCTTTAGCTCAGCCATTCCTGGCAACTGCCTTATTTTCATTACATACACATGACAGGAAGAGACCGCTGTCCTGTGACAGTTACCTCTTACTGGCCCCAAATAATTTCTGGAGATTTACACAGTGAATTAATGCGTGGCTACTGGTGACACCCTCTTTTGCTTTTAGCCGTTTAATTGCTCAAGTGGAAATACAGATGTTAAGAGATGGGCACATGACAGGAAACACTGGCCCCTTGCTTTGAAGACACATAACATGACATCAAGACGAAAAATCTCACAGCTACAAAGGATCCCAGTTTTCTCAGGGTGCAAGATTATGGGGAAAGCATTCAAGGTTTCTTGCATTCTAACAAATCAAGCTGAAGTACTGTTGGGAAACTAAGGAGCTGCCTGATTTTAAGAGTTCCTTTCATAAATTCACCACTCTTTATTCTGCTTCATTAGCCATCCTTATTTAAGAAAAAAGACTATCTAAAAAGGAAGAACAAGGCAAGGTAGTTTTGCATGCCCCCAGCCAAGTTAACCACGATATGCATTGCTGCTTTCCGTTGAGAAAACTCAACCATGCAGTTTCTAACAGCAGCCGAGAGCTACAAAGCCTTGCTGAGCACGTTTTCCCATTGCACAGCTATGCGTGCAGAGATGTACGCATGGCTATTAGCTTGTACATGGGAAGGAAGGGCTGCAGGTCTCCACTGCTGGGCTGCACCCCTTGAAATTTCCATTCCCAAGTTTGCAAAAAGGTATTATGCTTTTATATAGATGAGAAACCTAGGAATTATATGCTTGAAAATAGCTTTCATTTTAGATTAAATGTCAGCTAAAGCATGATTTAACCTGGATCTGCATTTTTTTTTAATTTTTTTTTATTATTATTATTAACTTACAACACATCTATTAAAAGTCAGAGGCCAGAAGTCATTTGTATTTAAGACACTATTTTTGCTTTTGTACAACGAGGTGATGACAGCTTTAAAACCCACTAAAGTCTAATCCCTGCTTACTCTAATGTTCTTTCCTTGCTTTTAGTACCTAAAAGTTTCGCACGATCAACTCTTAGAAACGAGCAGCAACTGTCAGGAGTTTCACTGCGTTCTCTTCAACATGGACAAAAGCATAGAAACCTTTGCTTATTTATTTATTTATTTATCATTAAACATGACAATCATTCACAGGAAAAATTCGAGCATAATGCTCACCTTTAGCCTAGGCAGTACAATTCATCCCTCTCATCTTTGGCAGTCTTTTTGTTTTCTTTCCTTTTCTCTCCTGGAAGTCCTTTATTTCCCTTGACGTGACCCATTCCTCAAACCTTCTTCCTCCCTCTCAAAATTACATCCATACACACGGACCATTTTTCCTCAGGTGGAGCTTTTCTACCAGCTGCTGCACTCTCATTTCAGCCCGACCACATCCTGGCACTGTTCAGGGGCTGAGAGGCAGCAAGGACACTTCACTCCTCGCCAGTCTCTCTGCAGTTCTGAAGCTTTTAGAGCACACAGAAGCAAGATCTTCACGGGCAATTTGGGAATTTCAGAAGTGCACATGGATATTTCATTCTTCCTGTATTTTTTGTAAATGTCAGATTCAAACAATCTATGCTCTGCAGAAGCCAATTACTGAAGCTTTCACGAAGGTTAAAAGTTCAAAAGGAAAGCTGGTTTCTTCATTTAGCAGCCTCTTTCAACTACTGTGTAGATACAGCAGCAAGAGGGATGATGGGATGGGTTTCAAAGTGCCTAATTCCCTTATTCATGACTCTCCCTCTACCAGGTTCTGATCTGAGCCTCTTCTGGGCACACCAGCCCAAAGACTAACCAGGAGCACTGAGAAGAGCCTAGGAGAAAGGCTTTTCGTGCTGCCTTCCTCCCTAAACACATAGCAAACAGTCCCCAGAGCACATCTTACCCTGAATCCTTTGGGAAAAAATGTCCCTTATGCATAAGGCACAACCATGAAAATCATACCTCATTCTCTAGCTTGCAGGCTTACTGTGCCTTTTCTCAAAATCCCCTTCCTGCTGACAGATATAAATCAAGCAAGCAAATGTACTCTGAAGCTGAAACTTCACATTGCCACAAAAGGCTTTTTTCCTAACATATTAACTTTGCACATGAGCATAAGCACCAAGAGTAACACCGAAATCAGTAATGAAGGGACTGATTCATACGCCCCAGAGAACAAGTGGTGAACAATGTACACTCAGTGAGATTTCAGCTTTATCCCCTATTAAAATAAAACCACGTGCCTGATCTCTAACCCACTTTGATTTATTAGTTTTTGCTTTTCAAGATTATGAAAGTAATCTGGAACAGAGAAATCAGAAGAAAACAATTTATCATGAAAGCCTTATATACCAAATATTAGAATAGCTATCAATCTTACTTCCTCTCTCAAAACCGCTTATTAATAATTTTCAATTCCAGTTTGAAAATTGCAAACTTGGAATTCCAGTTTGAAAGTTGCAAAAGTAGGCTAACGCAGATAATAAAATACTACATCCCAAATGTAACACAGCTTCTGCTACTGTACATAGACATCAGTTGGTCATCTATCAACCCACTGAAATGCCAAATGCATTTGGAAGATATTACAGTACTGACAAGAAAGAAGGAACAGTCCTCTGAAAAGGTCAGAGATGACTGATGCCAAGTTGTGCATGCATAAATCCTCACATCAAGGAACGACTGTGTGCCTTACATTGCAATATCTGCTTCAAACACCTTCCCAGTGCAGATTGTTTCACTGGGATGAAAATCTGGATTACAGCCCCAGTGCAGAAAGAGGGAAGCCATTCTTTCAGTGGCATCCCATCCCAGCAGATGTTTGTCCTACATTCCAAAGTGGGTCAGACTTTTCTCTAGGCATTCAGGAAACTCCTAGCTCTAGCACAACGCCCAGGTTGTTGCAAGCCAGGAGGGAACTGCACTGATTGATCAAGAGCATCTGGGGGGGAGAAAAACCTTGCACAGTCCCTCCCTTTTATCACTCAGGGTCTTTAGTTCCAGCCTCTCTGCCTGACAGAGAGAGAAGAGAAGCTTACTTACAGCCCTCACTTGGCCACAGCTCGCCCTTGTTTTTATAACCTTAAAGAAAACTCAATGCCCCAGACAACTTTATAGGACCCTGGCAACCACAAGACAGCCACGACAACTTCAACCAGTCAACCCCAGTTCATTTTCATGCTCTTGGACAATCTGCACTCTCAGCAACTGCTTGTCTGCTAATCGACTCAAACCACAGGTCTGTGGGCCTAGAGGTTTTTCATTTATTTCTTTGTTTTTTCATTTATTTCTTTGTTTTCAATGTTTTTTGGAACATTGTGGCCAATAACATATAGTTGTGTGGCTGTTTGAAGCAATGTAAAAGTGCCAAGGAGAGCAAAGGAAAATGAAGAGACCACATCTTGTGTTCCTCACGAGGGAAAAATAAAAAAGGTGTAAAAGTAAAATCTTATGAGAGTGACAATTCTGGAAGATCACCTAAATGTTTTAAGCATTTAATTCAATTTCTTTTCAGACGTAGTCTCAGTAAAAACGTGATAAGGTTTTGCCTGCCAGTTATGTGAGCCAATCAACAGGGTATCATGATACCTAGGCTGAGAGTGACAGACTTTTACCCAGTCTACACTAGTATTATGCTTCTATGAAGGCATTTTTAGACGTTGTATGACAATATGTTGTGTATTATCCAGTATATATGTATCTATATACATGCACGTGCACAAATGGACAGAAGCACAGGTCATGGAATAGCTCATCTACACAGTTTGTTCCCTCTTTCATCTCATTCTTTTGAAGTTAGGAAGCAAATGTGCAAGCAACAACCATTTAAAACTTTGTTATAACACCACGTTGAACGGTAGTCCTTAGTTTCACTTAAGTCTTACACATACTGAAGCTAACCCTTAGCTCTTACCAAAATTATGCAGCATCATTAACCTAAATAGAGCTGAGGACAGGGCGCCTTTTTCCCTAAACACTAACGAAAAATTTTGCAAGTGTTCTTCTGAAATTAAGTAAAGGGGATGCTTTGAACAGTCACCTCAAGACCTCACTTTGCATCCTGCTCACCCGTTCTGACCCGTTACTCACACAAGGCAGATTCAGAATGAGTTTCTGCAGCAGATGAAACTGCAGAGCTGTACTGCTGCAGTCTGTCCCCTCTGCCGTTTTGACTCACCACCACCCAGTTCAGGGAAGCCTACTGGCAGAACAGTAAGCAGCAGAAAGGAGTGGAAGGCTTTCTTGTTACCGGGTTAGCTCTTGGAAACCACTCACCACAGGCACAGTGCAAGTGAGGGGGCAGGACTAAGGCAGCTCCCATCGGTGTAGAGTATGGTTGTGGTGGCAGGGCAAACAGCCCGCACCTCCCTATAAACCTAGCTCTTGATGGATTCCACATCAGGAATTTGGCTAACACACCCACAGGTGGTGTAAGTGGAAAGGACCACAACTCTCATCTTCCCCTGAGCCATGCTGGCTGTATGAGGAAGGAGCAACTGAGAGCCCTAACTCTAAGAAAATGGCGAGATGTAAAAATCAGTGAAAGTACCCGAAGAGCAGCCAGCTCCTGAGCACTGGTCCCAGCTAGGAAAGCAGGGACCTTACTTCACCTTGCTTTTGCAGCAACGAAGCCCCAGTAAGCATTTGCAGCAGCACACGCTTCTAGCTTCCCCACTTCAGATCTGTTTTTATTCATCAGACTTTCCACATGGTAATCCCAGAAGAGCAATTATAATGCAATACTTTCAGCATCAAATTGGAGAGGACAAATTTGTGGCCACAGCTGTGGCCTGTTATCTGTACTTCATCACTCCAGTTCATCACAGCATAAACTCCGTAATTCTTCAAACTCCTACATGCTTCTATGCCACAACAGCAATTAATTTGTCTCTGCCATCCTATACCATTAAAATAAAACTGTAACATACCTCAATCTGAAAAACGTACAGTCCCAGCCCTACCCAACCTCTTCATAATTTAAAGAGGAACTCCACAACTTCAGCATTTAAGAATTAGAACTTTTGTCAGAAATTA
Source organism: Aythya fuligula (assembly GCF_009819795.1). NCBI lineage: Eukaryota > Metazoa > Chordata > Aves > Anseriformes > Anatidae > Aythya > Aythya fuligula. The sequence continues at coordinate 63,372,871 of NC_045560.1, forward strand.
TCTTTATTCATATGCTTATTTTCAAAGGATATGGGTAGATCTGACAACAGCACCCTCTCCATTAGCTCAACTTTTTAGTGAGTCACAAAAAAAAAAATAATAGTTTTTCTCCTAAAGTCAAAGCATAAAAATAAAGCTTACTGAACTGTTTTCATAGTTCTCTTGACATGGAAAATAAAAATCAGAACTAATCCACTATAAAGAACTTAAGATTAAGTAGTAGTTTTAAAGATAATTCCAGCTAAGATACATCACCCTATAAATCTGTGCATAGGGAATTCATTTGATAATGCCCTCATTATGTGAGCACAGCCCTTTAATACTTTTAGTTAAAGCTTTTCCTGATAACATTGTAATTGGCTTTTCATATCATGAAAAGAGGATTTCCTTTCTGTCATTTGAAAAAAAAAAAAAAAGTTAATGGCTTTTACAACTCCACCCAATATTAAAATAACATTCATTAGCTGTAATAACAATTCCTAGTTACATCATAAACAGATACCTCACTTCAAAGCAAAGATAATTTTAAACTTGAGTGACCGAGGTTTTAATCAAAAAGAAAATTCACATTCAAGTCACTCCAGCTCTATTTGAACATCTATTCCCTCAGCTTGCTCAGTTCCATTCTCAACTCTTGGAAGCAAGCATAGTTCATATTAGTTCACTTATATTCCATAAGGAGGACAGAATGGCCTTGATATTCCTCTTAGCAATAAGACTAAGCCACATGCAGGTTTCTAAGCAGGAACACACCATTTTCAAAATAAAACTGGATTTCATGATGTAATTAAATACCCCATGCATGTGTCACAGCCATACCACTCAATAAGCTCAGTGATATAAGAGTGAGCTCAGAAAACAGACCCTGCAATAGGAAAAAGCCTAAATACAGCACACATCCCTTTGTGTAAAAGCCATCTCAGGGAAGGAGGAAAAAAAAGGAAAAAAGCAAACCACAATGGCATGGCATAGCAGCCTAGAAGACAACAACCTAAAGGCCAGACAGCCTGGGATAAGAAGGCATTGGCTTTCAACCTTGCACACAGCATTTCTCCCTTGGCCTGCCATCCTCTCCTAACCGGTGTGCTCTGCTCTCCTTCACAGTGCTGACCTGGATCCTGAGCTTCATGTCTCCTGATAGCTGAAGATGCTGCCACTCCACCCCAAATATGAAAGCATCTCCTGTTCCCTTCCACTTGCCCCCAAGCCTGAGAGGGAACTAAAGAACAGGTTGGTTCCCCACACACACCGCAGCACCAAAGCCACTAGCCAAAGCCTGGACCCAAGAACCAGAGCTAACTACCATGTCAGCAGTACCCAAATAAGAAGCCATGAAGCTAGTTTTTGTTTTTTCCCTCCACTGAAAAGATTTGTGAGTCTAGTTAACATCAATATTTTTCTCATCTGCACCACTTGGAAAAAATAATAATAATAAAAACACTGAAGCCCTAACAGTGCTCCAGCTCTTTGTATCGCTCTGACATGCAGAATGATGTACTCATGCAATAGAAGACAGCAACTTTAACACATTCAGTACATAATAGACTTTACAAAGTATTAAGGCATAAGGCTTTACAAAGTATTAAGGCATAGCTTCCAAGTTCAGTGGACCTCTACAAGTTTTCCTGAGGCTTAACTAAAGAACAAATGCAGCAAAGTCGAAATGAGCAAGCATCTCAGTTGCAGCAGTCTTCAAAATAATTCTTGCTAGCTACCCTGCAGGCCCTTTTCAAATTATTTGTGCAAGACAGTGTGCGCTTTCCAGATTTTCCTTTCCACTCTGCTGGGATAGGTGGATTATAAAGGAACATATTCAGTTTGCTATCCTCAGTACCTAAATTGGAATGAAAAACTATTTTCCTCAGCTTGAATGCATCATCTTCACTATGACCATGACTGTTTAAATCCTGTTGCTTTAAAAGAATAAGATGTATATTGTTTTGTTAAATGGTTTTACGTGACAATTCAAAATGAAATATAGCTAAATGCATACTGCTTTGTACCTGAGCAAACTCACATGGGTAACCAATTAAAAAGAAATCTAAAAGAAACAACCATTTATCTGCGGAGATTAAAAGAAACAAAACACCAACAACCTTCCAAAAACAAGCCTTGGCTCATAGTCGGAATACATAACAAATTAATGAGATTCCAAAAAAAATGAGCTTCAGAAATAATAGTTTTACTGCACATTATAAAGTACATCTCCGTGTTTTACAGACCTTCTGTTGACTCATTCCTTCCCACAGATGACAGCCTTCTTTCCTCTTTTGCTTTATCATCGTGCCCTTTACTCTGCAGCTAACTATCCTTTCCTGTCAGACACATACCTATGCAAGTTCAAAGATATATTCGCTAACTTGAATTTAGCTTTGAAATCTGCTGCTTGCACTTCATGACTGAAAACAATTTTTGCAACTCAAATTGCTTACCTAGTCCGGTTCCATAACAATTAGACTAACAAGAGTTATTACCTCTGTGAACAAATGTTGTTTTTTTAATGTAGTCATTTAGCTTCATGAGCTCAGGCTTTTAGAATAACATCAGGAGTTGATATTTGCAATAAAGCCCCAGGAGATGGTATCACTGCTAACTTTGTGACCTCCAAATCTCAATAGATTTTCTGGGAAGTTCTGGAACTTGCCAGTTTACGTGTTACTGACATATACTCTTAGGCATGCAAATATGAATCATTGCCTAGGTACAACCAAATTCTGCGATTTGTCCATGGGCTTATGCTCACTGCAACAATTTCAGGGCTGATTTGCTTAGCATCCCTCCCACAAAACTACTGACCCAAGCCCATTCACGATAGAAACCAGTGCAAACTGAATAGGTGAGGCACGGAGGTTCAGGGCACAGACCTAGAGCTGAGATAAACATATCTTTTTATTTGGCAGTCTCCCTACATTTTGATGAAACATGAAGGACCTCATGCATCCTGAAGAGTCCTACCACATAGGAGAAGGAATACATTAACTGCCCAACATACCGTTTACTTGCATGCAACGTTGCAAAGTGGCAGCCCACAATGCATTCCTGCCCTGGTAGATCCTGGTGCAGATTATCAGCATGAACTCTGCTGATAAGACTTTCACCGAGGTCATGCAGAAAGTGACTGGCAGAGTTTAAAGTATAAAATACAGAGAAAAACTCTTTGCCTTTGGTTTCCAGGAGGAAAGATTTCAGCACTCAACTCCTTAATTCAAGTCTTCTGCTGCAGCTGTAAGAGCAGCTTCTCACACACACAGCAAACAGTACAGGAATCAAGAAAGATACAAAAGGAGACCAACTAACTACTGAAATGTGCAAAGTCTTTATTTCTTTAAGATATTGCATAGATTCTGAAGATGACTAAGAATTTTATTCATGAAAAATCTACCCCAAATAACTCAAAGAACATTCAGCGTGGGAGGTTCTTTTGCAAAAATTAAATAGCAATTGTGATGAAGTAGTATCTTGTGTCGTTACCAAAGAATTTACATTTTGCTCATGTTCTTACCTAACTGTGTATAGCCAGGAACCATACACAAGGGATACCAGACAAGTTGTTATCTCAAAATGTAGAGTTATTTAAGAAAAAAACAAGGGGGGGGGGGGGGGGAGGGGGGGGGTAGGTGCAACAGTGGGGGGGAGCAAAAGGAAGGTTGATTTTAAAAACAATCTTAGGGCAAAATTCTCACTTTGGAGGTACCCAACAGATCTCACTTCTAGTTGATATCAGCTAACGATCTGCACAGAGCCAGTTTTAGCTAGCATTTTCTGAATTGCTAAGTACAGAGCATTTTGGATCTATTTGTACTTGAACTACATATCACTGAGTTACCTGTATCCGTAGCAAATGCCTCATGATTTGAAACCTTGTGCCTCAAAAGACTTGCCAGAAGACAACGAAGGCTATTGGCACAAACCAGTATTTGCTATAGAATTTGTAAAGTATGCTTTTTAGAATTCTCCCATTCTCCCTCACCTTTGCTATATCCACAGGAACGTGATTTTAGTAAGTGAAGCCGTGAGTCCTTTCCTTTCAAGAGCACCATCTAGACGTTTCATGAACATCATCAATAGTTACTCTTACAATACTGTCATTAAAGCATGTATATTTTTTCAGGATCTCAGTTTTCAAAGCTGTTGATAACTTAGAAATAAAACTAAATAAAAACTTAAAAGAAACCTTGAAAACCTTATTATACACACTGGGTAGATAAAAAAAAAATAACTGGCTTTTGAGGGGCACAGCATTACTACCAAAACTACTGTCCCTTAAGCATTCAGCTTAGGGTTGAGGGCATAATACTTATTTGTTGTCTTACTTCTGTAAATCCAAAAGAAAAAAGTATATCATGGCTATATCCTGATTTGCTTTTTAAAATGTATAAAAACAGTTCTCCTATTTCAAATGTCTTTTGCTTAACAGTAAAACAATACATCTGTTCAGTTGAGATCAAACACTGTCCTAAACTGATGGAGTTAGACAATGTGCTATTATGCTTCAAAGTCACATATAGCACATATCAAATGAAACGTCAGAAAAGCAAGGCATTTAAATGCATATTTGACATACTTTTTGCAACTCAGTATGTTTCACTTCTCAATGGGGCTGTGGGTGGGAGAGGAAAAGGTTGGTTTATTATGGATTTGAGAGTAAAGGCATTGCTTGGCAATTCAAATCATCAGATGCTACAACTGCCCACTGCTAGATGTTGCCACATTCTGGAAAAATACATGCCAGAAATCATCATGCTGCATATCCAGAGGGAGCCCTTACAATCACTGTCTGTATGCTGCAACATTATACAGCCCTCATGCTGTAATTCCAACGTGAGTAATTTCTGAGGAAACTTTCAAGCCATTCATTCTTGTTTGTGCATAACAACATTTACTATTCCCAAGTACCCCACGTCACTGGATTTACATCAAGCCTTGAACAATGAAGCAAAAGTAGTGTCTTTTGAAAGGTCCAAATCTGCTGCTGCCATTTTGTAAACTAACTTCTACACTACTAGGTTCTGGTCAGTCAAAGCAAGGTTTCTCTCACATTTTGTCTCCAATTCTCTAAGGGGGAAAAAGTATTTACCACCTCTTGATTAATGTGAGTATACTTTACTCATGTAAAATTATGTGTTAAAAAAAAAAAAAAAAACACAAAGCACATTTTAAGATTACATTAATAAACTAGGCCAGATGTAGATGCCTGAATTCCACATACATTAAATCTGCAGTTTGATTGTCTTCATCACAATTTCATTAAAAAAAAAAAAGCTATATTAATGAGCAAAGTTCCTGAAAATCATTGATTTTCCCCAGCTCCTTTCTCATCCTTGCATTAATGAACAAAGCCAAAGACAAATTTTATATTTCAATTTGGATGCTAACCAAGTACCATCACAAAGATGTTATTTACCATTTCTCACATAGAGGGCTCTTAGTCTCTTCTTGAAGATGTTAAAATCAGTATCATTAATTTATAAATAAAGGATCTGAGACTCAGAGGACTGAACTGGGTAATATAAGTTAGCAGAGGGAGCTAGTCAACATGATCATGGTAATGCACAAGAAATACTATCCTTGAATTTACACTGAACTAGCTACTCTCTTCTACAGCTCATTTGAATGTCTCAATTTGCCTACAAGAAAATAGTGAAAGTAAATTCATATAAATGTTACTAAAAGCAGATTAATAAAATTACATTAAATTTTTAGAGCCATTCGGTTAAAATGTAAATGCTTTTAATTTGATTTAATGTACTTCACCAAGGAACTAAATGAGCTAAACCCACTTAAGTTGCACTTAAAAGCTCTTGCATAGAACTACTGTGTAATTTTAAAAGTTCCATTTCCAAAGTGAACCTTAATACAGATTATTTTTTCCAAGTGCTAGTATGGTGACAAGCCCTCTGCATACACTAAAGGTCACTTTTTCAAAGAAGCTGAATAACCTTATATGTAGCATAATAGATGGAGATCACTGATGATTTGCTGCAGACCTCAGACTATGACACATCAATTTCTCACTTACCTACCCTCAAATAACAGAATTCAGATCACCTTGATCTGAGGTTAAATGTTACCCACCTACTAGAAATCAAATCTTCATTTTTGAGCTTGTAGCAAAAAAGTTTCCAACTTGGTCTCAACCAGATTTATCAGTTTTATGGTCTCTTAAATCTGAAGGGCAGATTTCACATAAAACAGCTAATCTTATTTACTAATGCGAAGATTGGTCGTCTACAGAAGGATTAGATTTTGCATTGTTTAATTTCACATATGTCTTCACTTCAGTTGATTGAAACGCTCCTCCTTCAGAAGCAGTTTTCCAGCTTTCCTTGTGACAAGATGGTATCTTGCAGGAGGTTCCTTGAGGACATAAGAAGTAGGCTGATTATTCTGTGGGCAAAGCTTCCTCACATCTATAAAGGCTGCATGTGTAAAACCCTTCACCAAGATGACCATGCTTGAGAGTCAGGCACCAGCCCACAAACTCCTTTGTGAAATCACAGAAGGACTCTGCCTTCCAGTTCAGAACATTTAGTAGTACACAACGAGATCTGGAGATGCAGTTCTTCCTAACATTGCCTTTTCACCTGACAGCTGCTACTCCACAGCAAAGCTATAGAAACTGTTCTGTAGGTCAGGTCTTTCATGCAGCCCAACAATCACCTCACCCAACCTACGCATCAACATCCTGGAGGGTGGTGGCCCAGGGGAATAGGTCAGCAGCCAGATTTGGAGGGGAAGGCAAGGAGACCCAACCACGAAAGTGCAGGAACTAGTGTATGGCAAGTTGGTATTTGACATCTTGGTCTTGATGGGGATGAGAACAACAATCACAACAAACGCCATACACATTCCTAATATTGTCAACTAATGAAAGTAAAATAAATATAAAACTAAAAGAGGTTGCATAATGCATACAAGCCAGCATGCAAAGGTAAATCAGATTCTTCTACAACTTGAAACCTAACCTGTTAGCTTGTGCAGAAGACTATGAACTGTTTTCACTGAGATTTTAGCTTAAATTAGTTAAATTAAGAACCCACCCTTTTTCATAGTTAATTCAAGGCTACAGATGAAACCAGAAATGCATCTCCTCCCACTCCTATCACCCACCTCCACAGAAAAATATTTAAATAGCAGAGATTTGTAATCTAGAACAAAGAGTAATATTCTATTAAGTATCAGCTCATTTAAATAAAACTCTCTCCAGCTTTAATGCATTCTGAAATGCCTCCTCACTGCTTTGTTATTTACTTGATATGTCACACTAGGTCTCTCAAATATTAGGATACATTTTTTTATGTATACAAGCCTGTAATAATAGATATAAGGTATTTATAATTTCAAATAATTGCCTGAATGTCTTCTGAATATCAGTAAAATATTCTGTAGCTACATAGCTGACTTTTTGTTACAGCTTCATTACCTAAAGAATTCTTTACTGTTTGCAGGTATTCCAGAATTCCTGATCATTTTAACTGAACGCACTCAATCTCTTTCCCACTAACCTCTTCTGTGGGCCATTACTACAGAACTAAATCTCACAACCTGATGTATTTATTCTCATGATATCCACCTTAGATAGCAATACCAGACAGCATTAGTTACTACATTGAGAGAAAAAACTAGTAGGTAATCACATACACCAGAAGCATACAAAAGCTTAAATATAGGATCAGTAATTGAATGGAGCTGAAATACAAATTTACCCAATTTTAGGATAAAGCATCAAAGACTAGGACATTCTCACGTGACATACAAGGGTCAAACCCTATTGTTCTCATGGCGATGACTTCAGATTGGAAAGGTCAGAAAAATACAACTCACTCTCCACAAAATTGTTCAAGCAATATAAACACAATGTGAAGTGCGTTCACTCCGTGCCTATTAAGCATAACCAGAAACTAAATCTGGGGTGAAATGAGGATAAAAATATGCCATTTAACTGAACACAAACAAGGTGATACCCCAGAGAAACCAAACTTATTTTTTCCATCATAAATCTGAAATGACTGAATAAACTGTAGCGAAACAGAGATGAGTAGCTCATCCAGCTAATGGGATGTGTGCAGTATAATGCGTCACAGGAGTAGCCAGAAGCATTCGCTGCACAGAATGAAGTATTCGTGAGTACTTTGGTCACATCAAGAGGGACTTTTGAACCTTGAGAACTATTATTCCCTCTACAATAACTAACCAGACCCTCTTTCCTGATGTGAAGCTTCCAGATTAAGCTTGGAGCACATTCACTTGCCATGTAACTTGGTTGTAGTTGTAGTGTCCTGAGTTGCCAGCTCAGCGCAGACTGACCTTCCTCCCAACAGGCTTTTCACAATGAGCACTGACCCAGGCTCCAGCAGAACAAGAAGGCAGACAGCAATAGCAGATCAATTAGAAAGCAGCAGAAATGCCCTAGCATTTGTGAGATAAGGGCAGGGAGATCAGACAGCTCCCCTGAGAGAGGGAGTTAGGAGAATACAATATACAATTGTGGAGTCCATTTTCCCCAAGTCACCCCAGCAGCAACTACCCTGAAGGGACCGAGAACAGATGGCTTCACAGTTTTAACAGGCTACGTAAGGTAAGATACAGTACCATCCAAACAGCACAGGACTGATAATATCTTTAACCTCAATGTAATAACCATTTAAAAAAAAAAAAAAAAAGATGACAAAAAAAAAAACACAACCCAGAACTGTACTAAATCTACTTAAGTGTCTGATTCAAAAATTCAAAGTAGTTTTCAGATGGTAGATTGCATTGTGTAAACACTCCTTTGCAGTGGGGAAAAAAGTTGGGATTTGTAAAGAACAAGGATGTGATTTTTGTAAAAACAGAGTATTATGTAGGTATCTATCCAACCCCAATGGTAGGGGGGCTGGAATTAGAAGATCTTTAAGGTCCCTCCCAACCCATATAATTCTATGATCAATTATTTTATATATTTATATAAATTATTTGATTTTCTATTTATCAAGTACTTGTAAAAGTGCTCAGTGTTATCACTGAGTGAAACTAAGTTAAACAAGAAAATGTCATCTTCTGTAAGAAACTGAAGATCTAACTGACAAAAGGGGATAGAGAAGATGCAGTGAGAACCCCAAGATGAAAGATGAATATTTTGATACCTTTGCATTTGATTGCTTCCTGTTTGCACATCTGAGCCAGTGTTCTTGCTACAAGGTGGCTGACACTTGGGCAAGTGTTTCAGAGCAGACTATTGGTAAGGCACTTCAGAAGCAGAAGTAGCACAGAGAAAGCCAAAGTCAAGATGAGGCAAAAAAGACAAATTTGGAATCACTATTAGCACAGGGAAGAGAAGCATGAAGGATGAATTAAGTAATCTGAAAAGAGCTGAGGATAAGGAAATAAAGCTGCAGGGACTTGACACTTAGAACATAAAGTTAATAGAGAGCCGCTGTAAGAACTTGCAGCTGATGCTGATGTAATAAGAGGAAGATAGACCAGAGCTACCCTGCTCTGCAGGATGGTTAGAATAATCATCACGGCTATTCAGGAGACCTACCGGATGAATGCAGGCAATGAAGGAATTCAGTACCTCCTGTTTAAAATGAGAGAAACAGTAATGCAGTTAGAGAAAAAAAAAAAATGAGCAGTTTTGTTGTTGGTGTTTTTTGTGGTTTTTTTTTGTTGTTGTTGTTTTTGTTTTTTTTTTTTTAAGCCAAGCTCTCAAGACTTCAGAGCACATTCATTACTAGAAGACCAACATGTCACATCTCTTTATAAAAAGTTTGTGAGTATACTAGCCAAGAGTTATTTTGGCAATGTAAAAACACTGCTGTCGCAGATGGGCTTCATACAAATTAGTTATTATTTTCTTAATAAATGTGCTTTTTCCCCAAAATAAATTCTCAACCCATGCAAGCCCTCAAATTTATTTTTCTCCTCACCTACAAATATAAGACAAAATAAGACATTGTTTGTTTGTTTTCTTTACTTGATAGGAGACTGATTTTTTCTCCAGTTTGGTGGTACTCCAAGTGAAAAGGACAGCAGATACACTTTTGGCAACTGTACAGGGTGTTGTATTTTTCCCCCCATAAAACACTTCACTGTGCCAGCTTTCTGTGAGTAACCTCAGAAATAATATACTTTTTCTGACACATGACAGTAGTGCAGTTAGTAAATAAATTAGACCCATATGAAAACGTGATTCATGTGCAGTGTCATTACTCCAAAGAATAAGGTGGTGCAGGGCTATCGGAGGTCATCCTATACACAAACCTTCAAATGAAAATTCTTCCCCCAGACTTTTGCAAAGCCCTTTTTGCAGCTCTTCAACACTTCACAGTCACTGTGCAAAACTTTCAAGCCACATAAGCGTCCCTCTCGCAAGGAAGCATGAAGTTCCAGCATAAAGCTGATCAGACAGAACTGCATCCTCATGACACCTCACACACGGACAGAGTAAGAGGCATCAGTGGTTTCACTGCAACCATACAAAAACAAAATGAGTTTGAGAGGTTTCAGATAATTATCTTTTTTTTTTTTTTTTTATCTGCATAAAGAACAGGAAGGCGCAAACAAGCATAAAAATCTAGTATGGAAGCAACACTTTCACCACAAGACATACAAATGACTGTTCGTAAGTCTGGCTACATTACAAAAAGTTTGTAACATGCACACGTCATAGTTTGCACTGAGAGTAAGTATTTCAGTATTTGAACTAGGCTAGCAATTCTTAAGTCAGCATTGCCTGCCATGCCATGCAAGTGCCCTCAGTCAGCATATGTAAAGGATCACCCTGCTGAAGGCTTTTCATGCTGAGATCTCACACACATGCTCAGAGCAAGTAGCTATTGCTGGCACCATCAGCCAGAACACATGCATGCCTGTGATTTTTACACAAATTGATGTCACATCCAGAACGAGCGAATTTCAAGATGCCATAGTCTACACAGAGAAGTTTATTAATACCAACCCTTTTTACTTCCCCCTCCTCTCCCACATGTCAGCAGTTACAGGTCCAGATCTAGAAGATGAAGGGGATTACTGCAGAAAGCCGAAGAGCTTGGCAGTATAACCAGACTGGCAGTAGGAAGCCAGGCAGATGCAGAAGGCCTGGCCTGACACAGCTTCTGACCCACTTTATCAGCTTGGCCATGCTGCTTTCCTTCTTGGTGCTGCTGCTTCTCTCCATCTCTGTACGAGCTTACACAATCAGGCTGAAATCTTCAGGGCAGCGACTGCCTCTCCACATGCTTGGCAAGCAACAGCTTATAGGCTTGACTCATAGCTTAGTGAAAGAGAGGGGCTGATTTTACTGGGATCTGCCATGCCAAGAATAAAACCATCATTTCACTTAAATAATGAAGAGTACCCACAGTTCAACCTGTCAGTATTCTTTAAAAATATGTACATCTGGAAGAGTGGCATGTTGCTCTCATTCACTAGTTTGCCGTATCCATATTGACAGCCACGATCTCCTCACAAGGTCTATTTGGGGAGATGTTGCTCCCAGAGTCCGTGTTTTCAGTCTCTGTCCTCTTTTCCCCCCACCTCTCCTGCTTTATTCCCTCCTCCTGTATAGCCCCTCAGTCACGTCAGGCAAACTATTTGTGGGACAGGGAGCTGGTCCAAGTCTCAAGTGAGCAGAAAAAAAAAAAAAAAGCGCCTAAAGAAAAACAAACATCTTATTTTTAACCTGGATCCGTTCCCTGACTGAGCTTATTCCCCACCACAACAGGTGTATCAACACACCTGAGGAAGACATGGAGCAAGCGAGGCTGCAGCTATTCCTGAAAGAGATGAATGTATCCATGACAGTGGCAGGAAGGGTTTTAAAATATTAGTCTTAGAGTAGGGGGGTCTTGCACTGGGGAACTCTTCAAACATCACAAAACAGACTAAATACATATTCCTTATGTTTTTCACAGTTTCCTTTGCCAGTTTGGCTAATTATACGATATTTAAGTTTAAACATATGTTGCCTCCCTTGCAGTGAATCCTCTCCTCCTACATGATACAGCAGTGAAGTCATCTTGCTGACTTCAAGCTGAATCCTGCACCTTCTCACGTAGGTGGGCATTTTTAGTTCATCTGGAGAGCAGTCCAGCCCCAAGAGTGCAATAATTCTTGTTGCAAGAAGCCACCAGTAGCTCTACCAGCCCAGGTATCCCAAAACACACCATCCAGGTGCCATATATTAAAGAACCAGCATAACTTCCACTATCCCAGACATCTGTTTCTTAAAAGCTAGAAGACACTCAGGACACATCTGCATTGGTGGGAAAGGTGAACCAGCAGACCAGTGGCTTTTACTCTCCTTCCCTCTATACCATCAGCAATTCACTTGAAGATATTTGAGATTTATTTTTATTTTTTTTAAACCACAACACACAAGCAAAGAAAATTCCAAATGGAAGGAAGTGGCAAAATAGTAAGCCAAAAGAAGTATTTAGAGGAGGAAAAAAATCTCGCAGGCCTTTACAAACCATCATGTACTGCTGACAGGAAAATCTTTGTTATTGTATTCCACATTACGAGTACCTTGAGTAAGAGGAACAGCAGCATACACCACAATAGCTGCATTTCATTAGCTTAGCAGAGCAGAGGATTTAAAGGGAAAAGACAGCAGCTGAAAATAATTGCATTAAATTAACATTAACCCACAAACCAAGAAGAGGCATATAATATTCAGGATGACTGCAGAAGCAGTAACTCAGAATTAATGTCTGTGGAAGACGAATAACCCCACTCTTGGAACTCTAACTGGGATTCGGAATCCTAAAGAAAGAAAGTTCACCCCAAACAGTGTTCCCCCAGAGAGGAAAATAAGGAAGGAAAGGAAAACATGGCCTAGTTAAAGATATCAGTAGGTAGGAAACACAGACTGCAAAATCATGTGATTCCCAAAGGACTAACATTTTTATGGTTTATAAACACATTCCCACACATTCCTTCTCAAAAAAGGACTTAGAAAATAAATCTGATTTTAAAAACTATAAATGAAACAGACATGTGAGAATTTAAACACTTAGGGCAGAAGAGAACAAAACCTCAGAGACTGGAGCAAAAATGGCAGTCAACTTTGGAGTGGGCTAAAACACAGCCAGAAATGACAACTGTAATTCAATCTGTGGATGTACTTTACAACAGCCTTGATGCCACATGGGCTTAGAAAAGAACAGCATCACTAAAAAAGGTGCTTAATAAATTAAACTGTTGGAACAGAGAGACACTTCACAATCTTGGAGTGTGCTTTCCTCAAGTTGAAGAGGGAAGTTATGCTAAGCTTGGGAAGGGAGGTAATTACTTCAAATAAATAAGTAAATAATATTAAAGATGTCAAGTTACAGCACTCATTCATTTCATCTAGGAACAGGTATCAGAAGTAAGCAATGATGTTACTGAATAACAAAACTCCCCAGTTCTTTCTCCCAGTTCCAGCTGGAAAAGACACAGCCTGGTCAGACCCTTGGCTAACTATGAATCAGAAGGAAAAAGCAATCCACAAAATGAGGTCTGAAGAAAGTCATGGCAGAAGTTACCACATGACCACCAGAACTGATGCCTGGTTAGCCACTTGCCATCTGAATTTACATGGCTTCCCCAGTTGGAGATGAGTAATAAATTCTAATAAGCAAGCCAGCATTTGGAAACAATTAACATCCCATTTTCCTTAACCATCATGTTCAGGGAAGTTTATACGTCCCTTCCACAGCCCTGCAGGACACTACATTTTAACCTGTGGACTTCACAATTAAAGCAAAAACTAAGCAGCAAGGTGTTCATGCTGTAAGGTGTTTAAGTTCCAACAGATTCCTTATCAAGCACATAAAAATAATTTGTAATCCATCTTTACTAAGCAGAAATAATATACTTTTTAGTTGAGCTTCCCAACAAAGCAAGTTTTTATAACTCTTCATCTGTATTTGTCTACCATCTGGACACCGCTATTCCATATGGACCCACAGAAAAGTTTTTTTCAGGTTTCTGTTAAGTCTCCTTCATCAGCAGTATCACTCCCCAGTTCTGCTCTTTCACTGACTGACCAGCACAGAACTGCCTGAAAATGAATAGAACTTTAATTAAAGTCTTGAAGCTTATGTTTAAAGTAAGTGCTCCCAAATATTTTTATTTGAACATTGATGACAATTTTAGAGAAGCCTGAATCTCACTTAACTGGAAGCCCCTTTAAAACTAGTCTGGCAGTGAGGCTCTGTGAACAAAAAATAAAATAATAAAATAAAATAGAGAGAGAAAAAGAGAAAAAAATCACATCCTACACATTTCAGGGTACAATTCAGGTAAGTTGTGAGATGGCAATCTGCTTTTTGCAGAAGTTTTGGCCTTCAGGCTTTTCACATCTTAAAGGAGTGAGAGATTTCTTTATTTCTTAAAGAAGTGAGAGATTCCATTTCTCATACATCTATGTAATCCAGCAAAGCAAACATCTTCTCTGTGAGCAGCAGGGTTAAGGCATACTGACCTGAATCCCTACTGTAAGTTTTCAGATGTTAAGGCTCACATTCAAGTCTTCCCATTGCAGTTTCTGCTCCATCTAGTTTCCTACTTTCCCCAAACTTGTCTGCACTTTGTATCTTTGGGACTTCTATTGTTCTGCTGACTTGGCTTGAATCAGACAACAATTTACAAGCTACTGGAGAAGGGAAGGGGAAAAGACACAAACCCCATCCATACAAGCAATAGACTGTTGCTGTTTCTAAGTGTACCAAGGTAAAAATTAAGAGGGTGGGAGGATGACCTGACTTCTGGAACAGAAGCCCTTCTTGCTCTCCACACCTAACAGAACATTTCACCTGCATAAATCCATTCCAAAGATTTGGCTTACAAACGTTGGAAACATTAAGCAATGAAGAATTAAACCTGATGCTGTCTTCCATGTATGATTTCAGTTAACATTTCCATTTCATTGTACAAGGCCTATTTCCAGTCCCAGTGAAACACAGCATTTATTACCATCCTTTGCATTTCCGAATTTTTCAAATAAATAGAACAGTTCAATTGGAAGGGACCTTCAAAGATCATCTAGCCCAAGTGCCTGACCACTTCAGGGCTAACCAGAAGTACATTATTGAGGACATTGTCCAAATGCCTCTTGAACACCGACAGGCATGGGACATCAACCATTTCTAGGAAGCCCATTTCAGCATCTGACCATCCTCACAGTAAAGAAATTGTTCCCTATATATAATCCAAAGCTTTGTGCCATTCCCACATGTCCTGCCTTCGGTGACCAGGAAGCAAAGACCAACACCTCTCTCCGGTCTTCCCCTCCTCAGGATGTTACAGAGAGCAGTGAGGTCTCCTCTCAGCCTTCTCTTCTGCAGGCTAGACAACCCAAGTGTCCTCCCAGGACAAGCCTTCCAGCCATTTTACCAGCTTTGTTGCCTTCCTCTGGGCACTTTCAAGTACCTTTATATCCTATTTATACTGTGGAGCCCAGAACTGTACATGGTACTCAAGGTGAGGCCACATCAAGGCTAAATATAGCAGGAGAATCGCTTCTTTGGACCAGTTGACTATTCTGTGAATATCCGA